>NW_010362321.1:346722-356521 GCF_000414095.1 Morus notabilis
GTTTTTCTTGGTAAGGTTTTTAACGAGGCAATCATGAATTACAAATTTAAAAATTAATAAAGAAATAATTTTTTTATATAGTTCGTGTGTTCATTTCAAATTTTAATATATATATATATAAATATAATATATATATATATATAAATTGTAATATATATATAAATAACTTAATATTAAAAAAAAGTTTAAATAATTCGGGCAATTTGGGCGGGCTCGGGCCGCCTAATAGAAGCCCGCGGCCCGTTCAAGGTGAAATTCGGGCTCAGACGGGCGGCCCGGAATTCTCGGGCGGGTCGGGCTCGGACTCAGGCAAAACCTCGGGCTTTTCAGACAGTCGTGGACGGCTCGTCCAAAGTTCCAGCACTACTCTATATTATATCCTCAAAGTAAGTAAGTTTGATTTCCATCATAATCTGTTAATCTTCATACAAATATCTCGTGCTACATTTACTTGGAAAATTAGGGATCACAATGGGATGAGATTGTCTCCCCGGCAACTAGTCACACAAGAAAGAAAAAAAAAATCATTATTCCTGTCACATTACCTTGTTTAAATTGGTGGGAGGGATTGAAATTCTCTTTTCTGGGGGCACGTGCCCCAACTCTATCTTTGAAATTTCTATTTTTACCCACAAAATATTTCCTAGTTTTTAATTATATGGTCTTATCTTGTAAGAAAATATATCTGTGTCCCCACTGAATAAGTGAAATATATTTTTGTACCATCATTTTACAAGAAAGGTTTAACTGTACTTTAACTCGATAATTAAAAAAAAATAGTAAAGTATTATCTTTATTTCTTTTATAGTACCCCCACTATATTGTTTTTTCTCTACGACTGGCTATAATGGTTAATTGTTGTTATTATTCTTTTATTAATTATTACTTATTGATGGAAATGAGTACTTATTGATGCTAATTATAACCCGCCGTATCAAGTTTAGTGAGTCTTCCATGCATTTTTTTTTCTGCATTATACAAATGAAACTCGGATTATAATGTTAGAAGGCATTGGGAATGTGAGGCTCACAGGCGTAGTCCACCTTATATTAGTGGTGGTAATGTTTATATACCATTGGTACTCCCATTTTTTTATTTTTAATTTATGACGTATGAGTTCAAGTAGTTTTTACTTTTCCAATTGTGCTTATGTACTAATGGATATTTTATATCCTAAAAATAAGTCTCAAGGTATTGAATAAGAACTTTTTTTTTAAAGATAAATGCATCATTTTAATATTATTAAAAATACAAAATATTAAAGAGACGTTTGTTATAATATAGGATATTGGAATGATTTTATTCCCTTTTTTTTAATCTATATCTACAACCACAAAAGTTTCAAGTCTTCCTTAAAAGTCTTCCCAAAGCGCTAGCTATGCATGGCCTGTGGGCTCCATGGTCTCCAACATAGTATTTTATTGAGGGATAGAAAATTGAAAAAAAAGGAAAAAAAAAAAAGAAAAAAAGAAAACACTGAGTTCTTACTTTTCACCATTGTAGCCTTCCATTAATCATGTTGTCATCATAGTGTAAAGATACAATATTATAAAGAATTACATCTGGAATCTAGCTCTCATACGTCGGTGGGGTTCTAGTTATTAATGTAGAATTTTTGTTTGCGCATTCTCAACCGTGGTCATGAAACCAGATACAATAAGCAACGCTTCAAGGAAGCTACGACGAATGTATTCTTTTGATGGCTTTTTTTTTTTTTTTTTTTTTTCCTATCATATTTACTTAAACTTCCATTTCCTTTTTGTAATTTTATTTTGAAGGAAAAGTTCCAAGTCTTCACTGTTATAGTCTTTGCCTGAATATGGCCAGAAACTCCATTTTGTAGACTTTTTATTTTTATTTTTTTAATAAATGCAATTTTTGTAGAATTGTAGTGAAGACTTCTCGCTCATCTCATTTTCGGTGCTACAGCTTCATGGAAGCTGCGATAATGTCTGCTTTTTGATAGTTAACTTGCTAATTCTATTGTTTTTTGCGTTTCCCAGTCTTCACCATAAGTCTTATTGTATTTGGTGATGAAAAACTAATTTTATAGACCCCCGGGATTAAATCAAGTGTAAAGTTCGAAGTCTGTTTATTATAAATTTTCTTATATTTATGAATATCCCCACGATATTAGATCGCATCTACAGTTTCAAATCTTTACTATAAGACTTCATGTATTTGATGATGAAAATTTAATTTTATGGACCCCACGAGATTAGATCACGTCTAAAGCTCCAAGTCTTCACCATAAGTCTTTTTGTATTTGATGATGAAAAACTAGTTTTATGGACCCCACGAGATTAGATCACGTCTAAAGTTTCAAGTCTCACTATAAGTCTTCTTGTATTTTGGGAGGAAAAATTAATTTATGGATCCCACGAGATTATATGATCACGTCTATAGTTCCATATCTTCACTATAAGGCTTCTTCTATTTAATGATGACAAACTAATGTTATGGACCCCATAAGAATAGGCCACGTCTAAAATTCCAAGTCTTCACTATTAGTCTTCTCTATACTTGATGACAAAAATTAATTTTATAGGCCCCATGTGATTAGGAACGTCAAGAATTCCAAACCTTCATGACTATAAGTCTACAAGGTGTACGACCCATGTCTAAAGTTCTATGTCTTCACTATAAGTCTTCTTCTATTTAATAATGAAAAACTAATGTTATGGGCCATCGAGAATAGAACACGTCTAAAATTCTAAGTCTTCACTATTAGTCTTCACTATTAATCTAAACTTCCATGTCCTTTTTGAGAATTTATTTTGAAGGAAAAGTTCCAAGTCTTCTCCGTTACAGTCTTTGCCCGAATATGGCCAGAAACTCCATTTTGTAGACCAAAGAGATTTCTGGAGAGGACTTCTCGTCAAATAGGAAATGACCATATTCCAAGTCTTCACTAATAAGTCTTTGATGCAAAAATAATTTTACAGACCCCACGAGATTTGATCACATCTAAAGTTTCAAGTCTTCAATGTAACTCTTTTTTAAAGGTTATGAAAAACTAATTTTATGGATCCTAAAGTTTCAAGTCTTCATATAAGTCTACGTGTATTTGATGATGAAAATTAATTTTATGGACCACACTAAATAATTAGATCACCTCTAAAGTTCAAAGTCTTCACAATAAGTCTTCAAAGAATCTTTAGAGATGTTTTCAACTGTGGTGTCGTTAGATGTACGTTGAACGATAATGTTAGAAAGGGACTTCAATTTGATACGTAAGAAAAGGGTGACAAATTACATGTTTCATTCTTAGTGAAGACTTGGAACTTTGATGAGAGGTGGGGTATTCATTGCTATTATGTTTTTATATCTATATAACATATAACATTTACTATCGACGTCTTCGCTCATGTCGCCTTTCCGAACTATAACTTCATGGAAGTTGCAATAAATGTCTCTTTTCCTATACTTAATTTTCCAATTTTGTCATGTTCACTTTTCCAATTCTACAAAGTCTTCTTATATTTAGTGATGAAAAATTAATTTATTTTATACACCCCACGAGATTAGATCACGTCTAAAGTTTTGAGGTTTCACTATAAGACATTGTTTCTTACGATAAAAAAAATTAATTTTACGGGTCTCACGATATTAGATCATGTCTAAAGTTTCTAGTCATCACTAATAAGTTTTCTTGTGTTTGAATGAAAAATTAATTTTACAAACCCCACGAGATTAGATCACGTTTAAAGTTCCAAGTCTTCAATTTGTAAGTTCTTTTTTTTTTTTTTTTTTTTTTTTGTAAAGGAGGTGATAAATTAATTTTATGGACCCCACGAGGTTAGATCACGTCTAAACATTAGATAGGATTTGACATAATCTCTAAAGATTAGATCACGAAATTATAATGCATCACTACGCAAGCATTTAGTGCCCCACTTTATAAAAAGATTTATAACCACGCTCTTACTAAATAATTAAAATATTTAATTATCTCTCTATTTAACGTATTAAGTTATGTCTGTTTTTTTTCACCATTATTGCCACCACTGGGAAAAAAAAAAAAAAAAAAGCTTCGCCACTAGCATGCCAAACAGGCCCTGAATTGTTACACTGCTAACTTTATTTACAATTTGAAATTGGTACACACTAATTCCTATATGAACAAGGGAGGAAAGAGTTTTGTTAAAAATAAAATGTCTGAATCTCACATCGTCTAAATACAAATATAATTACAGTCATATAAATATATTAGATCACTCCACTTAAACAAATTAACGTTTTAAGATGGAAACACTTAGGCTTCTATCTAAAAGGTTAAGCTTGAGAAGTAATCCAAGTCCTTTTAAATCCATTATCATGTTCATGTCTAGTCAACGTGGGATTTTCGTTCACACATTCTCAACCATACCCATAAAACTTACAGTTGCCTAGTGGTCCCAACTGCAATGCTTCATGGAAGCTGCAATGAATGTACTCTTTTCATGTCATTTTTTTTTAAAGCGAAGTTCCAAGTCTTTCACTACTAGTCTTTGCCTCAAGGCGGAAGATGACCAGAAAGTAGGCCCGTTTTTTTAAAAAAATAGTAATAATAGTCTTTTTGTAGACTTGAAGACTTGGAAATCATTGATAAGAGGGGTATTCATAGATATATCTCTTTTGATATATAACATTTACTTTTGAAGTCTTTGCTCATCTCTTTTTTCAGAAGGAAGTCTGCAATAAATATCTCTTTTGATACTTAATTTGCATCTGTCTATAAAAAAAAAAAAAAAATGATAGAAGCCAAAGTAAAATTTTGCTTCTGCCACATTCACTTTTCCAAGTCTTCAGTTTAAGTTTTCTTGCATAAATGGTGATGGAAAAATAATATTATGGACCCCAAGAGATTAGACGTCTAAATTTCCAAGTCTTCACTAAGATCTTCAAAGACTCTTTCAGACATCTTCAAGCAAGACTACGTTGTGGATTTCAAAGAACGTCTCATTAATTCTTTTAGCAAGGATAATTAAATATTGCTGGTTTTCATTCATTTCTTCTTTTCAATAAGTTTTGCTAGTTAGCTTCTAGCAATCTTAATCTTGGAAACTGCAATACGCTCTTTAAGTCATGCCTAGCTATCTGCTAGCTTCTCATGTCACATTGAATGAAACTTTGAGGGCCCGTTTGAAATGTAAACTCAAATGATGATTTAGATTTATTAACGGGAATTTTGTGAGAAATGAAATTTTAAAATTTAACTTTTTTGTTATATACAAAACACTGTAGCAGAATCGCGATTTGAGTTTAAATATAACTTCCAAACAACCCCTCAGTTGCTTGTGATCATAAGAGAAAGTTTGAAATTTATCTCTTCCTAAACTTTCAATGTTTCTTATTTAAAAATATGAAAAATGCTTAGAGACACTACTGGTATAATGCCTCAACCCCCCAAGGGATCCACCTTGTAGGATCCCCGGCATAGTCATGTCTTATACTCGTTACTCATACGTACTATCCTCTCTAGGCATCTAGCGGCCCTTAGGGATTTCTTCGCGTCCCCCAAAGTTCTTAAGTCAAGTGTTGGTACTAATTGACCTATGTTGGGAGTCCCACAAGGTGGACCTCATAGAGGATTGAGGCGTTACAAATGGTGTTAAGTACAACTAATATAAGGTATACCTCATTTATGGACCCATATTCTTGTAAAAATCCCTCTTTTATTAGTGTGGAGTGCTAACCAATGCCATATAACATTAGTCATACCTTTTACACAAGCTACATTCATCTTATTTATTTATTTATTTTTTACAAAGGTTAATTAATGTCAAACATACAAAATTTCGTGAGCCCAAAAAAAAAAAAAAAAAGAAGAAAAAGCAATAGTTTCGTTGGCAGAAACAAGTAAAGCTCAAGTCTCACACAAGATCTACTCCATTTAGTGAATAAAAGCAGTTACGAATAAAAGGGGAAAAAGTAATTAAAGTCTTTAACAAAGTATGATGATGTTCTATACCTTTATCTACTCCGTGAACAAGTCTTTAACAAAGTAATTACATTTTGTACTATGTAGTACCCCCAGAAACCACAAGGATGAACATTTTAATCCAAATTATATGAAAGTAGTACATCACACTCAGAATTAGAGAGTTTTCATGACAGTTGTATCAAAACGATATTACGATAACCCATGACCAATATCAGATAGTTCTGATAATGGAGTCTCAGCCGAATCAAGGACAGAAATGTATAGTCTAAGTCTATGTTAAGTTTAAAAATAGTTTCAAGATCAATCACGACTCATACTAGGCAATTGATTGACTAATCCTAAGGATTAATTCGGCTGAAGATTGAAAAGACAATCGAGACTAAGAAGAGTGATTAGCCATTTTGGAGACAAACTATCTCATCCAAACCACTAGTTACCCTAACAGAAGAAGGATGTTGCTGAAATTGTCTTGATTGATAGGAAGTTAAAGTAAAACAACAATATCCAGCAGGAGAATTGTAAAAGATCTACATTCTAGAATAGAAGTGTGATCAAATCACGATGGATTTCGTGGTATGGATGCCTAGAATATCCGATAGTAACGTTACGATTTGGATAATCAGAAATCGATTGACTAGATCTGTACATTTTTACCGATCAAACTCAGTTATTCTATTAAGAGACAGTTATTTCACGAGTGTACATGACGCAATGGGGTCTAAGTTAAAGTTTAGTACGGCTTTCCACCGCAGACAGATGGCCAATTTCAGAGGACCATCCAGACCCTAGAAGATATGCTAAGAGCATGTGTCATGGATTTTAAAGGGAACTGGGATAAGAAGTTACCTTTGATAGAGTTTTCCTATAACAACAGCTATCACACGTCAAGAGGAATGACACCTTTCGAAGCTATATACAGAAGAAAATGCAAGTCCCTAATTCATTAGTATGAGCCTGGGGAGAAGCATTTAGAAATAGTATGCTTTATCAGGAGAACCACAGAGAATGTGAGACTTATCACAAGGAGGTTCGATATAGCTCACAGTCACTAGAAGAGCTATGCGGATAAACGCCGCAGACATATAGAGTTTCAAGTAGGAGACTTAATTCCCCTGAAGGTGGCACCGATGAAAGGAGTAATAAGATTTCGGTAAGAGAGGGAGACTCAACCCAAGATACATCGGACCGTTGAGATCCTTGAAAGGTTTAGTAAGGTCACATATAGACTAGCATTGTTGCCATAATTGGTTTTTGTACACAACATCTTTCACGTATTGATGTTGAAGAAGTATGAGACAGATCCATCGCATGTATTGCACCAGGAATCTGTCGAAGTGCACGCAGACCTGACTTACGAGGAGAAACCAGTCAAGATCCTAGCTCGCGAGGAGAAAACCTTAGGGAATAAATTAATTTCTCGAGTTAAAGTCTTGTAGTGAAATCATAATATTGAGGAAGCTACTTGAGAACGCGAATAGAATATGAGGAAAAGCTACCCCGAGTTGTTCAAATTTTCGGGACGAAAATTCTTAAGGGGGGTAGATTGTAATGCCTGAGAAAATCCCAGACCTTAAATAATACAATTTATTTATTTAAGCCAAGGATTTTCCTAGAAAGTATTATGTGACTAAAGGATTTATGGAATTAATATCTGTATTCCTAAATTCTGTAGCAGATTTCATGTTAAGTTCATGTTTTCGATCAAGTAAATTCGACCGATAAATTCTTGCCGTACTTTAAGGCAGACTAATTTTCAGTACAAGTATAGTTTGAGAATCAATTTCAAGAATCTCCAAACACAGCATGATGTTAGTAGCGTAAAAAAAAAACGCACTGACATTTTTAAAGAAGAGAAAATCCTTAATTGCCAGACAGCTAGATTAAAGTCACAAGATAAATACCTATAGTAGAAGGGTACAATGTGAGCTCGGGAGTTGACACCGTCAGAAACAATATCATTCTCGGGATATAATGCAGAAAAGTTAAATTTAGAATTTATTTAGTTTAGAATTAATTTCAAGACTTGAAACAGTTTAAGATATTACGCGAGTGAGAATTTAATGTGATCCCTAAGTAGTCGGGAATTAATATTAAATTGTAAATAAGCAGTTGAAAAGGAATCGTCAGAAACTAGAATTTCCTGTCGGCTAAGTTACTTACCTACAGTCAGTATAATTTTTAATTTATTCGGTCTAGAATTAATTTTTAAGACTTGAAACAGTTTAAGATATTACGCGAGTAAGAATTTAACGTGATATCAAAGCAGACGAGGATTTAACAGTTGAACTATAAATAGACAGTAGAAAAAAAAAAGAATCGTCATAAACAAGAATTTTCTGTCAGCTAAGTACCATTTACAGTAAGTATGATTTTTACCTGATTCAAAGGTAACTTAAGAGAGTGGACTAAAGTACAAGGGGTAGGATTTATTTTTCTCTCTCTCCTTCTCCACTTTGGCCGGCCATGCATAGAAAAAATAGAGCCAAAATTGGCTAGTTGAGTGTGCTAGGGGATTACATGGTAAGGTGTGATGGGATTGTGTCAAATCAACTATTGGACATAAATGCTTACCACACTTCCTTCTTGAAGCACACCACCGGCCATGCATAGAAAAAATAGAGCCAAAATTAGCTAGTTGAGTGTGCAAGTGGATGACATGTTAAGGTGATGTGATTGTAGTAGTTGAAGGGGAATTAATGGCAAATTTGCTTCTCCTTTTCTCCTTCCAAAACCGGCCAAGAAAGGGGGACTTTAACCAAAAATTTGGTTGAATGATGGAGTGGAATTGGTGTTAAAAAAATACTTTTCAAGTTGCCTATAAAATGAACCAACATAGGATAAGCTTCATTTTTTTTCTCCTAGCTTTTTCCCCACTCAAAAATCCGGCCACACACTCTCCATTGCCTCTCAAATCTTTTCTCCCACTCTCCCAATCTTGAGCCACTAGCACACCATAGAAGAAGAAGAAGGAGATTAAGGGATTCTAGGAGGAGACTAGTCAAGCATTCCTCTAAGGGTAAAGAAACTCTAAATCCTCTCTTTTTCATGTTTTGGGAAAGTTTGAAATAGAGAAATATTCTTCTCAAATTTCCTTATACTCTTATAGTTTCAAGCCATTAACAATCCTAGAGGAGTTCAAGGGTTTTTCAAGAGAAAGAGAGAATTCTTCAAGGGTAAGTTCTTAAACTCCCCTCCATTAATTTCTAGCCAACTTTAAGCTTGGATTTATGGATGTAAATTTGTGGTTCTGGAAGAGATAAGATTGTAATAAGGGTGTGTGAGTTTTATGTTGGTTTTGTGAGTTTTGAGGTTAGTTTGATGTGGTATGTTTATGCTTAATCTAAGTTGCTTATTTTCGGATTAGAGGAAAAATTTTCCGGTGACTTTGACCGCGAAAATGAGGACCATAGAGCGAGATTTTTCAATGTTTTAAAGTTTGAACTTATAGCCCTGGATGTTTTGAACATTTTCGGTTACTATGACAAAACCTAATTTTAACTCTAAAACCAAGTTTGAAGCCATTTGGCAAAAACGGACAAGCTGTCCAACACAGTTTCGAAAAAAAACTGGCAGCCACTGGTTCAGCGAAACAGGACCCTTAGAAGCTGAATCTCAATTTTTCACCAAAAATGACAATTTTAGATCTCGACGAGATGAGAAATTTTCATGAAGAACAAAATTTTGAAATCCGACTCGAAGATATAGTAAAATGCAGATTTCAGAAACTGCACAGTTTTTAACGAGACAAAACTAAAACAGTGTCGGTTTCAACAAAAAGTTATAAAAGAACCCGAGATAGAATTTCAGTAAAATACAATGACATTAAACCTCATTTTAATGAAAGTATTCATAAAGGAAGTTTTCAAGAAAAAA
>NW_010362321.1:357833-378484 GCF_000414095.1 Morus notabilis
GAGATATAGTTCCTACTTGCTAAGCGAAAGCTCAATCATATATGTTCATGCTGTAGGTAAGAAACCTATCAGCAATTCTTGAAGGGCAATGGCAAGCGGCAGACGAATGGTGGAGATGGGAATGGATACCGCTCACACAGTTATCTTCCGCAGTAAGTTTAAGAAAAGTCATGTATATGTCTATATGATTCAAAGGTTTCAAGTATGTATGTTTAAAAAGTATATGTACATATGTATGTTAAGAAAATCGAGGTCGTAGCTAACAACCCTAGTTTTGAGTATTTAAGTTTTAGAACGTTGCAACAGTGCATGCAACAAATAAACAAATTTTAAACATGACGATTTAAATGATTGATTTTAAAAGGACTTTAAGATGTACTTGAATTTAAGATTTCTCACGAAATCCGTTTTAAAGTCAAATTAAATGGCCCAATTGAATTGGCTAGTTTTAGAAAGGCTTTTAAAGAGTATTTGAAACAAGAGTTCAAACACAACTCCATTTGAAAAATATTTCTAGAAGGTTTTATCTTAATTGAAATTAAGAAAAGTTTTAAGAAATTCAGTGATTTATTCTTTTGAAATTATTGTTACGAATTATGAAAGTATTCATTCTTATGTTTAAAAAAAAAAAATGTTCCGCAAATTTTAAGAAATGCTAGTAAGTACAAGTTAAAAACTAAGTTACGGTGGCGGCCTCATAGGAGGGTCGTCACACTTCAGAGGACTCGATCTCGTCAGATAGTGATGATGATGAGCATGTTATCTTTGATATCTCCTCATCATTCTGGCGCTCTTGTGGATATAAATAAAGCTTTGGAGGCATTTGTATGCCTTCAACTTTGCCTTCGAGCATTTCTATGACTTTACTCATTGATGGGCGTTGACACGGCTTTAACTGTATACACCATAATGCTACTAGCATCATCTTTTTTATTGTCTCCTCTTCCTGTTTTGTGGCACCTTCAAATTTTATATCATTTCCTTTGCTAAATTGGTCATATATCCATGAAGGAAAATAAATTTGGCTTGAATTTTCGGTCGTTGCATTTAAATTCTTCCTTCTGTTTGCCATTTCCATCAACAACATTCCGAAACTGTAGACATCAGCTTTGTAAGAGACTCTTCCAATATTTTTGTAAAACAATTCCGGAGCAACGTACCCGATAGTCCCTCTTGCCGCAGTTAAGGATACTGCACTATTATCCAATGGGCAAAGTCTTGCTAGTCCAGAATCGGAAACTTTCGGAATGAATAGATGGTCCAAGAGAATGTTATGAGGTTTAATATCAAAATGTAGAATTTGCATGTCACATCCTCAATGAAGATACTCAATTCCTCGAGCCACTCCGAGTGAGATCTCGAATATTTTTTTACAACTTAAGGAATCTCTTTTCTCTTCTCCGAAAAAAATGTACTTCTCTAGAGATCCATAAGGCATGAAGTCGTATATAAGTGCACGCTTTGAGCCCTCGACACAAAAACCGATTAACCGCACCACATTAACATGGTGAATCCTTCCAATGGTAGCAACTTCATTGATGAAATCTTGCCCATTAAAAGTTGATTTACCCAACATTTTGATTGCCACAAATCCGCCACTAGAAAGCTTTCCTTTATATACAGATCCGAACCCTCCTTCACCCAATTTGTCCTTGAAGCCTTTAGTCATCTTCTTAATGTCCTGATATGAATATCTTATGGGCATGAGATTGTTATGACTTTGAAGAAATTCTTCGATCCCGTCATACATTGATAAATGTCGCCTTCGCCATTTATAGATGAAAAGGGCAATCACAAAAGAAACGCCCAATGCTGTTCTTGGTGCTAAGAGTCCAACTGGCAAATTAAGAGATACCAGCAATTATATGATAGAAAAAATATTAAATAATTGTAACGTTCACATTAATAATACCTAAGCACCTAAAACTTGGAATATGTAGATACCATCATATCAATTGATCTTATATATATTATACACACACAATAAAAGGTCCTTCTTTTTAAGCAGGAATTAGTTTTTCTTTGCTTTTTATCAAGAATGTTAATAATAGTTCGTCATAGGAATTGATTTGTAACTGGAACCTAAAACATAATGGCTTCTTTCCATGATGCCCTTTTTTTCTTGATAAATAAGGAGAATATACAATTGGTATCTAGGTTCGCCAAGACATCTCAACTAGGTTGTCACGTCCCTCTTAAAACCTATCCTCTAGCAAGTCCATCAGTCCAATATCATGATGCCCTTTTTTTCAATCAGCAATAACTTTATAATTAAAAAACAAAATAGAATCTTACAAAACTAAAAACATGAGAAAAATAAAGAAAGACAAACGACAAAATAAAAAAAAAATTGTATTTAAAGGTCTTGAAATAATTTCTAGCAAAAAAAAGAAAAAAAGAAAAAGAGGGCTTGCTATGATCACGGATATCATACTCGACTTTAATTATCTTTCCTAGAACGTACTCTGCAAGATTTTTTTGTTGATCTCACTTTTTTAAAAAATAAATAAACTGGGAAACTTTGTTGATCTCTTGTCTTATCTTTTCTTATTTCTTAAAAAAGAAATTTAATAGATTGAGTTCGTTGAATAAATATCTTACCAATGTAATATTTGTATCCTCCCAAGGTGTATAACAAAACTGCAAGGAAACAAGAGAAACCCAAAAGGTGGGAATAAATAACTAAAAACACAAAGAACTGTAATGTAAAATTGCACGAGACAACATTAGCATGAAGGAACCCAGAATGTATGGCAAGAGTCTTGAAAATTGGCTAGCTAAAAATTTCTTAACTTGTCAGAATAAACAATCTTAACAAATATAATTAAAAAGGAAAAGAATAATCGATAAAGATGATCCTTACATTGAAGGTGGCCTAAAATTTCATAGAAGACGCCTGCATCATCCCAAAAAAAAAAAAAAAAAAAAAAAATTACAATGTCATACAGCTGAAATTCAGAATATAGGAACTTTAATTGTGAAAAATAAGTGGAAAAGAAGAATTGACATTTTTTAAATGAAAGAGAGATCAACTATCATAGCTACGTAGTTAAATTTTAGGCTAATAATGCTTACCACATCCACCCTTATACTCTCCATAATCTAGAAATACGCAGCGAGAAATACAAGAAACCCTGCTGGGCTCTTCATCATCAACGTAGCAAGTACCAAAACTACTTTTACAGAAACTTTGCAACCACGAAAGCTCGAATCCATCAACTAGCGCGGCATGGATGTCGTCGGAAGTCTTCTTAACATCAATCTTTTCTTTCCTCATGGAAGCCACTTGTTCTATCCAGCAATGCTTCTCAAGTTGAGATGAATTTAAGCCACCGATATTATTGTCCAATACCAAGTAATATGAGTAGTACTTCCTTCTTGATCGGAACGGCATATTGGAGAATGAAGGAGCCGCGTCTATGTAATAAGAATTCAACACTGGATTTTCACAGTTCAAGAATACTACGGTTTCCAAAAGTTGTTGTGTACTTTTGAATCTTATATCTCCAAATACTTTGTATGAAAAGGAATACAATAAGCCCGACCTCATAACAGTTTCGTACGGAGGATTAGTACCGGGCAAACTATAAAGTTGCCCCTCGTAGAAGGTATTTTTGGGGATGGAGGAGGAATTGTTATTTTTCGTAATATTGGGATCGACGAGTCGAATTGTGTAGTTGTTGTAATTTATGGCCTTTACGTTGTATATTTGGTATTCTGGGAAGCCTTTTTTAGACATGACATGACCTTGTCCAGCATCTATTGACTCAACAGGCAAGCGTATGACTAGTGTAAGGTTGTTCTCGCAAGAAAGGTTGTACCTTACATCGCCACAGCTCAACGGATCACTTGTTAGTCGGAAAGGAGAGGTGATATTATGGATATCGCCGCATGAAGAAGAACAGAGATCGACACTCTGCTTTGCATAGCTAGTGTCATGGAACATGACCATCATCATGATCACCGTAAGCAGAAGAGATGGTGTGAAGGGCAGTCTTCCACTCTTCATTTTTGGTTGGAGAGAGAATGAGGGAGGGTACTCAGCACTATAGTAATTTGTAATATATATCAAAATATCTATCGAGCTATTGAAGTTATATCAATTACAGGAATCTATACTCAAACTCAAATAATTGATTCTGCTACAAAAAAATTATGGTTTGAGTATACCTTTCAAACGGGCCATTAGTATAAATCAAGTTCTTAACATGGGTGTCAATCTAATTGGGATGTGCAAGAGGCCTTTCTGTTAATTTATAGCTAGGGATCAAATGGGATTTTCGTTGTTGGAGTTGTATAATCCCTGGATTAATAGCTATCGGTTCGGATCCTCAAATTCCGTCTCTCTCTAACTCAGAGTCAAAGTGAAGACCAAAAGATTGTGTCTAATGAAATTAATCTTCAATTACCCTGAATCTCTATATTTTTGCCAATGCATGATTTCATGTCTCATACTTTCCACGGTTTTTCTCCTTTCGATAAAATACTTTACCAATCAAAGACAATTGATATAGTATCATACGTTCCTCGTAAATCAATTGGTTTATCTTAATGTGTGCTCTCCTTTTTTGACATAATCATGGCAGCATTTTTGATGCACCAAGAAATTAAGTTAAGAGTGCAGGATTCAAATTATCTGTCCAGTTTTTGATGTCTCAATTGGTGTCTAACCAATCACCACATGACACGTTATTAAATGGACTCAAATATTAAAGCATAAAAAAGTTAATCAAAATCATTTCAAATCTTTTCAATGATACGGCATGATGTAGTTGGTTAAACACCATTTAAGACACTGAAATTAGACATGTGATTTGAGTCCAAGAGTGCATTCATCTTCAGTCACAATAAGTCCATATTGGCGGCTTGAATTTTCCTGTAGAAGAAACCATTGGTCTTAACTTTTGATATTACTTGCTTCATTTTCATATCAAATACAGATCACAATTCCACTGTTATACCCGTGAAACATACAACAGGAGTTAGTCAAATTGAAATGATTTTTCTCCGCACTAATTACCTAGTTTCCACCTTTTACTAATTAGGAAAACTAAAAACCCTAAGCACATGGTTTTGCTTAATTATTATCCCTCCACTCAAATTTAATTAAAAAGAAAAACGAAACAAAATAAAAAACAAAGTTCAGAAACCGACCCAATACTTAACAACAAAAAAGATAGAAAAGGAATAAACCTATAGAAAAGGCAGGAGTGAGACATGATCAGCCGATCGATCCGGTTTAATATTCACGCATCTCGAAACCCCTCGCACTTGGAGCACAAAGAGCATAGTCATCTTTCTTTCCACTGTAGGTGATCCAAAGTTTGCACAAATCTTTCAATTTAATCTCAAGATCCTGAAACCACTAACTCCATTTATTTCACATGATAAGTTAAGAAAGGATGTGATATTCTCTTCATGTACAAAGTGGGAAAGGTTTCAAGTTGCATAAATAAGTATACGAATTGGATGTAATGACTGAGAAAATTCCAGACTTTAAATAATACAATTTATTTATTTAAGCCAAGGATTTTCCTATAAAATATTATGTGACTGAAGGATTTATGGAATCAATATATGTATTCCTAAATTCTGTAGCAGATTTCATGTTAAGTTCATGTTTTCGATCAAGTAAATTCGATCGATAAATTCTTGCCGTACTTTAAGGCGGAATAATTTTCAGTACAAGTATAGTTTGAGAATCTTAATTTCAAGAATCTCCAAACACAGCATGATGTTAGCAGCGTAAAAAAAAACGCACTGACATTTTTAAAGAAGAGAAAATCCTTAATTGCCAGACAGCTAGGTTAAAGTCACAAGATAGATACCGATAGTAGAAGGGTACAATGTGAGCTAAGGAGTTGACACCGTCAGAAATAATGTCACTCCCGGGATATAATGCAGAAAAGTTAAATTTAGAATTTATTCAGTCTAGAATTAATTTCAAGACTTGAAACAGTTTAAGATATTACGCGAGTAAGAATTTAACGTGATATTAAAGCAGACGAGGATTTAAAAGTTGAACTGTAAATAAGTAGTAGAAAAAAAAGAGAACTGTCAGAAACAAGAATTTCCTGTCAGCTAAGTACCCTTTACAGTCAGTATGATTTTTACCTGATTCAAAGGTAACTTAAGAGAGTGGACTAAAGTACAAGGGGTAGGATTTATTTTTCTCTCTCTCCTTCTCCACTTTGGCCGGCCATGCATAGAAAAAAATAGAGCCAAAATTGGGTAGTTGAGTGTGCTAGGGGATTACATGGTAAGGTGTGATAGGATTGTGTCAAATCAACTATTGGACATAAATGCTTACCACACTTCCTTCTTGAAGCACACCACCGGCCATGCAAAAAAAAAAATAGAGCCAAAATTAGCTAGTTGAGTGTGCAAGTGGATGACATGTTAAGGTGATGTGATTGTAGTGGTTGAAAGGGAATTAATGGCAAATTTGCATCTCCTTTTCTCCTTCCAAAACTGGCCAAGAAAGGGGGACTTTAACCAAAAATTTGGTTGAATGATGGAGTGGAATTGGTGTTAAAAAAAATAGTTTCCAAGTTGCCTATAAAAGGAACCAACATAGGATAAGCTTCATTTTTTTTCTCCTAGCTTTTTCCCCACTCAAAAATCCGGCCACACACTCTCCATTTCCTCTCAAATATTTTCTCCCACTCTCCAAATCTTGAGCCACTAGCACACCATAGAAGAAGAAGAAGGAGATTAAGGGATTCTAGGAGGAGACTAGTCAAGCATTCCTCTAAGGGTAAAGAAACTCTAAATCCTCTCTTTTTCATGTTTTGGGAAAGTTTGAAATAGAGAAATATTCTTCTCAAATTTCCTTATACTCTTATAGTTTCAAGCCATTAACAATCCTAGAGGAGTTCAAGGGTTTTTCAAGAGAAAGAGAGAATTCTTCAAGGGTAAGTTCTTAAACTCCCCTCCATTAATTTCTAGCCAACTTTAAGCTTGGATTTATGGATGTAAATTTGTGGTTCTTGAAGAGATAAGATTGTAATAAGGGTGTGTGAGTTTTATGTTGGTTTTGTGAGTTTTGAGGTTAGTTTGATGTGGTATGTTTATGCTTAATCTAAGTTGCTTATTTTCAAATTAGAGGAAAAATTTTCCGGTGACTTTGACCGCGAAAATGAGGACCATAGAGCGAGATTTTTCAATGTTTTAAAGCTTGAACTTATAGCCCTGGATGTTTTGAACATTTTCGGTTACTATGACAAAACCTAATTTTAACTCTAAAACCAAGTTTGAAGCCATTTGGCAAAAACGGACAAGCTGTCCAACACAGTTTCGAAAAAAAAACTGGCAGCCACTGGTTCAGCCAAACGGGACCCTTAGAAGCTGAATCTCGATTTTTCACAAAAGTGACAATTTTATATTTCGACGAGATGAAGAAATTTGATGAAGAAAAGATTTTCAAAATCCGACCCTAAGAGGTACTAAAACACAGATTCCCGAAACGGCACAGTTTTTGACTAAAACAGTTTCAAGAAAAACAACAGCTACGGCTTTCAGCCAAACGGGGCCTTTAGAGGCCGAGATGAGAAGCTATACGGCTCAACTCCAACATAATTGCTCTGATATAGCTGGCTCTTTTAGGCACTTGGATATTTCCCAACAACTCCGGTCCATTTATGGTTATTGCTTCTGTGAACATAGTAGCTAAATAATCCCAACGCGTTACATAAGGCAGATATTGTATAATTGTTCGGTTTTCCGCAATTTTTTCCATTCCTCGGTGTAAATAGCCTAATATTGGTTCACAGTCAATAACATCTTCACCATCGAGAGTAACGATGAGTCGAAGAACACCATGCATTGATGGGTGGTGGGGACCCATATTTACTATCATGAGGTCTTTTCTTGGAGCTGGTATATTCATAGGTTTTTCTTTTTCCTCGATTGATTCTTTCATGAATTACTGAAAAGCGAAAATAAGTTCATTAAAATAAAAAAAAATCAAGATCTAATAAATCAAATAATTCAATAATTCAAAACGCTTCCTCAAATTCAAATTAACGCATTTTTGATTCCCGAATATCTAACTGATTAATTAATTCTTTATAACGTATTCTATTGTTCTTTGACAAATAAGACAGCATCCTTTGGCGTTTTCCCAAAATTTTACGGAGGCCTCTCTGAGATAAATAGTCTTTTCTGTGCAATTCCAAATGTGAAGAAAGTTTTCGTATCCTATTAGTGAGGCTTAGTATTTGAAATGTAACAGACCCCCTGTTTTTTTCTTTTTCTTCGTGTGAAATAACCGAGATGAATGACTTTTTTATCATAAAATGAAATCTTCCCCCCCACCGGCCCTTATTGCTTTGCTAGATTTTTTTATTGATCAATAATAATAATGTTATTCATTTTTTTTTTTTTATTTGGCATACACAATACAATAATCTTAATTTTGTGAATAATCTTAATTTTGTGAATAATTTCCAATTTGAAAATTGTATTCGAATAGGTAAACAAAAAGATAGTTGTCTGCACTCACAAAAGATAAAAAATTATATCTAAAATTTAAAAATAAACTAAGAAGATTTTTGCATTATTTCTAGATATTGATATGTCATTAAATTAGTATCGTGTATCATAATGGAATAGAAAACAATATAGGTGTGCATCTATTTGTCTTCATATATGCAATATAGTACGGGAAATAAAATCAATCCGTATTTCACTTTTTTTCAGTACACGCTTAAGTTCATTTTTAAATTGCGGATACATATGTATCCTTACCATACTGAAACGACTGCCATTATTGGTATCAAACCAATAGCGATTCATACAAGCGAAATCTTCTAATCGATAATTAGGCCAAAGAAAGAACTTTAATCTAATTATATTATTTTGATTTATTTTGCTTTTATTCAAAACCGGACTCTTTACCTTATTTTCATTACAAAAAAATGCATTGCTAGGTATACCATTTCTATTCCTAGAATTGAAACAAATTAGAATTCTCAATTCTCTACGATGTCTAGGGGATAAAATAGTTTCAGGAACAAACAAATCATAATGATTTTTGTCTCGATTTTCAGTCATCTTTTGATGTTTTGAAATGAATTCATCAAAATTCTTCGTATCAACATGGCCCTTTTCTCGATACCTTTGATTAATTGTGTGTTTACTTTTATGAACCAACGAAATACCTATAGTTTGATACATAATAAATTGTCCTTCATTTTTTCTAGACAGACGAACTGGTTCAATAAGTAATATTCCCTTTTTAATCAATTCTGTAAGAATGAAATTTTTCTGAATCATTAGAAGATCCAGATTTATTTCTCCCCTTTGAATAGAGGCTATAGTAATTTCTCTTAGGTTTATCGGTCTAAGCAGGGAACAATATACTTTGATGTTATCGATCATTTTTTTATTTAAAGAATCGTCCCATCTCAATTGAAAAAGCAAATACCTTTTTAGTAAGAAATCAAACTCCGCTTCCATGTTGGTCCTGGATTGTTTTTTATTTTTTTTCATCTTTGATACCGCATAATTTTCTTCAATATCTTTTTCTTGATTTGAGAGAGTTGATTCAAAATCTGTTTTGATTCCGCATTCTTTTTCTACTTGATTTTGTTTTTCTAATTCAAGATATTTTTTTTCATTTGAAAATATTGATATAAAGATATCTCTTTTTTTCTTTCCAGTCGTTTTTTTATTTTTATTTCCACTGGCATTTTCATTTACATTAAGATTTAAAAGGAGAAATTTGATTGGTATGTACCATGGTTTAATCTTATACGAAGTATAAAGTATCAAAAATTCTGGGAAAAACCAAAGTTCGAGATTCGATATGGGACAACTTAGTATTTCTTCATTCATTCTCATCCAATCAAAAAGTTTTTTTTTTGATGGATTCATTTCTTGATTTTGATGAATCGTGGGATAAAAAAGATCTTTCTTGTCGATTTTCTCAATTATTTGATAATTATTAGCCCTAGGTTTAGTATATTTATTACTGTTGGCGTCAGTATCCATATTGATCCAGGCCCTAATATCCATTTTCTTTCTAAGACAAAAATTGAGAATTATCCAATCGAAATTTTTTCTATCCGGATTGTTCTTTATATCTATAATATTATCTTCTACTAGATAATTATTGATAGGGATACCTACCAGCATATTAAATAATTTTCGTTTATGTTCGGTATAATTATAAAAAATCTCTTGGTTATTATTTACTTGTAATGGTAATCCATAAATAGATGAGTTTTTCTTATCTTCATAATTAATAAAATTATATGATAAAAGATCATATCTATATTTTTTTTTAACATTTTTTTTTTCGGAGTTAATTAATGGCTTTTTTTCATATGAATCATATTTGTTTAAATGGTTATTTTGAGCTATAGAGTGTTGATTTACTATATTTATACCTTTTTGTGGTACTAATCTAGACTGAGATAAATTATTTTGATAATAACCCCTTAAGCAATTTTTCCATTGATTTATTTCATAATTGGGGATGTTCTTATGTCTTAATTCGGAATGAAATATTTTTTGTGTTCCAAGAAAATAATCCTTTATTTCATTCTTAAGAAAAAGAAAAGCTCCATTATATTGAAAGACAGATCTTAATCTTAACTTATATAAATTAAAAAAGTTAAAACCCCGGCTTTGTGATAATTTGTAAAAGACATATGCTTGTGACAAATAAGATAAATTACAAAAAGTTTCCAAGTTCTTATTATTAATATTAGAAAGTGACTCTTTTATAGTCGAAATAAACTGCGTTATCTTTTGATTTGTTTTATCAATTTTTTCTTGATTTCTTTCATTATTGTAAATATAGTTATTATAGGAACTGGTTTTATTAACAATTTTTTTTAATGATTCAAAAAAATAAAAAAAAAGTTGTGCATTTATTCTAGGAATATTAATGATAAATAAAAAGATATTTCTATATATTCTTTCAATGAAAAATTTTATAAAATAATTTGATTTACGGATTAGTCGAACATTTCTTCTTTTTAATAGCTGCAAAATATTTTTTGGTGATTCCAATCTTTTATCATTATAACTCATTTTGTTAGAACTAATATTTATATGTGGACTTATAAATCCTTTTTTGTTGTCTTTTGAAATTTTTTGTATTTGATTTATGGTTGTGTTTGTTCTATTAGTTAGATCTTGTATTTTTTTTTTTGTTAATGAAAAAGTTGTCCAATTTGTAGATTGAATGTTAATGGACGGTTCATGAATTAGCTCGTTATCGATTATCAAATTTTTTTCTTTTTTGCTTTCACTCAATTCATATAGTTCTATTTCTCTTAATCCAACTAATAGAATTGGGTTCATTTTTGAAAGTTCTTTTATTATTTTTTTTAGAAATACAATATTTTTAATAACCCATTTTTTTCTTTCTTTTGAGACATTTAGAAATAATTTTGTTCTTTCTTTTAAAATTATTAGAATTCTAAAACATTTCTTTTTTAATTTTATAAGTCTTTTTTTGAGTTCTTTAAAAATAGGTTCAAAAAATGAAAGTTGTTTTCTGGGCGAACCAAAAGGAAGTTCAGTTTCCATTCCCCAAACTGTTAAAAAACAAAAATCATTTTGTTGTTCTTTCTTTTTCATTGGATCCTTATAATTGTTTCGTAGCTTAAGCTTAGATTTGTGCCAAGGTTTCAGACGAAAAGGAAATAGGATCTTTATCTGAATACCGTCTATTAACCAGTTTTTCGGAAATTCTTTTTCTGCTAATTGAACACCATTATAAGTGCAGTTAACATGCACTTCTCTTTTCCAATCCTTTACATCCTCCGACCATTCAGGAAATTGAAATAATAGTATACGACCAATATTTTTAACTATTATCAATGAGGGTAATATAATATATTTTCTCAGAATTGATTGGATTACTAATACAAAACCTCTTATTACTTGAGCAACTACAATGCTATCCCAGGTTTCCGCTATTTCTATACGTGCATTCTCCCTTCTTTTTTCTTTTTCTTTTTTTTTATCTTTTGATTTTTTCTCTCTATAGTCTGAAATTTTGAATTCTGGCTTTTTCCATAGCCAATGTTGAAATTTTTTTTTTATCGGCCTCAACATATCAAAAGAAAAATAAACATCTTTGTCGATTCTGTCCAAAAAAGGAAGGGAGTGTACGTTTGCTTGAAAGGTTTTCCAAATAACTGTTTTACGCCTTTGAGCGCGCATTGAGCCTTTGATTATGTCTCGACGAAAATCCGATTGTTGCGAATAACGTATCAAAGCAATGTCGTCCCTTTCATCATTATTATTAGTATCTTGGGAATTACTATAACCATTGGTATTTTCGAGTTCATGATTAAAAATCAATACACGTTTGCATTTTCTTGAACGAATCTGAGAATCCGTTCCCAAAGCTTCTTCGTTTTCTCCCTCCTCTTGTTCCAAATCGTCGATTAATTTGTATGACCATTGCGGAATTTTTTTTCTGATTTCTTTTATCCCAATAGCTTGTTTTCTAATTGTTTTATTGTTAGGATCCGTTAGAAATCTTTCAAATAGAAATCTTATTTTTTTTTCTCGTCCTTCTAAATTAATTCGTAATTGTTTATGTTCAGGAAGTAAATAAAATTTTTTAAAATTTAAACTTGATGTTGGTTTTCCATTAAATTCATTGATTAAGTTCAAGAAAAAATTCATTTCTGTTGATAATAATCTTTTATCAATTCTATCAAATGGTTTTTTTTCTTCAAATTCTAAATAATTAATAATAAGAAAGAGACCGTGGATCTTATTTATCCAACCTCTTTCTATGTAATTTTGTATGGAAACTTTATCTTTGATTGAAAGTGAAAACCTTTTTTTAATTTGTCCACGGTATGCCCCATTCAAGAAAGGATCATATACTTTTGGTAAGTATTTTTTTTTCGTATTATCATGACACAATCTAGGTCTTTTTTCTAGTACATCCAAAATAAGGAATTTACTATCTAGAGCTTTGTCAAGATCCTTGATTATATTTATAAATTTGTTGTTTAGGTTTTTTCTTTTTTGTTCATTAGTATAACTCCAATTATTATATAATTCATCAGAGTCAAGTTTATCTGTTGTGAACAGAGACATCTTTCTTTGTATCATTTCGAAAAAAGTTGACAAACTGGGTGGGTACGTAAAAGATATTCTTTTTTTTCCATCGCTTTCACATGTATGAAAAAAATATTGTGACATTTCATTTTTTACAGCATTTTCAAATTTATCGTTTTTGATATAACGAAATGGACGATTCCAGCGTTTATAGTCGAAAAGAATAGTCACAAGAGGTTTTTCAAACCAGAGGAGTTCTTTTTTTTCTTTAAATATTTCTAACTTCGAATTTTCTTGATTCCGATCCACATCCAGATAATAAGTTTCATAAACGGGTTTATTTTTATATCGTGTCTCTTTAAAATCGATTTTTTCCGGATCCTCCTTTTCTTCCGAAAAAAGGGAAGGAGAAGGATCTTCTTCGGTGGATCCCTCTTGTTCCTGTTTAGTCCCCTTCGTTTCTGAAGTTTTTTCTACATCTCTTTCTTCCTCACTTTCCCCCCTTTCTTCCGTTTCTTTCAGTTTCTTAGTAAGAATGGGTGACGGTATTCTGCCTAAATAGTAGACACAGGTAATAAATAATAGAATACTAAAGATTCGAACCATAAAATTTAAGTAGACAACTTATTATTTTTCAGTATAAACTTAATACTATTCATTATAATATTAAAATATAATATATGATTATTATAAACATAATAGCAAATGTTCAACCTTATAACTATAATTACTATACTATAATAAATAGTATAATTAATAGTATAATGAATTAATATGGTTTCTTACTTATTTATTAAAAAAAAGAAAAATATTAATAAAATCTCTATTCTCCCTTCAAATATGAATACTACCGTGCTAGTTTTATGAAAAAAACAAAGCCCCTTATCGGATTTGAACCGATGACTTACGCCTTACCATGGCGTTACTCTACCACTGAGTTAAAAGGGCATATTTGATTCAATTCCTGAATAAGCCACTAATCACTATGTGTTTAGTCTATATACATATTATATGTATATAAATACATCGTATACGTTATAATATATCTTAAACGTATAGTGGTTCATTCAGGAACGATAAATTTGATTTACATAATGAGTATAGGATATACTTGTAAGTATAAGTAAAAAATTGTAAGTATAAGTAAAAAAAAAGGGGGTTTAGTGATATTTGATTTCATAAATATCAATCAATGCAAGGAATTGTTTCAAGACAGATTCTAATTGCCATCATAACGAAATTCATTTGATTGATACAGGTACCTACCAATTCAACCTAGATCCAAACTATTTCATCGAATCATTAATAAAGCGATTCAGCTTGCCCCCCAAACCAAATTCTTAGAAAAAAAAGAAAAAAAAAAAAAGATTTATTAAATAAAATAATATTAACATTATTAATAATTATTGAAATTATTAATAATATTATTTAAATTCTAAATTTAAAGAAAAAAAGAAAATAGATTTATTTATGGAATTATAAAATGTCGATTAGAATGAACGATTCAGGAATATAAATAATCAAAGAATTCTCTATAATCGTGAAAGACAGAAAGATCCTTCGCGTTGAGTCATACGATTCCATTATATTGACAATTTCAAAAAACTATTCATACTATGATCATAGTATGATGACGGTTGGGCAAGTATGCCCCCATCGTCTACCGGTTCAGGACATCTCTCTTTCAAGGAGGCAGCGGGGATTCGACTTCCCCTGGGGGTAGGGTACTACGAAAGGAAGTTGATCGTGGATTATCACTAAGCCTGGATTGATTCTTCCCGGGTCGATGCCCGAGCGGTTAATGGGGGCGGACTGTAAATTCGTTGGCAATATGTCTACGCTGGTTCAAATCCAGCTCGGCCCAATAATTCGCCGATCCACCATGAAATGATATAAGCCATTTGTTGTTCTCCAGAAATGCTCGATCCCAGTCAAAATCTCTGATATTGATATATCTTTATCCCTATCGCTATTACTCTATTTATTTTTCTTTTTTCCAACAAGTTTTGATCTTGCTAATGATCTATATTCATATCAAGATCTGGAAGTGTAAAGTCTAATGAAAAGAGTAAAGAAAAAAAAGACCTTTTTCATTGAAAGATTGACTATCCAATTAATTTGGAAATAACGACAAGATTATTAGTAATCACTGCCTCTCTTGCTAAAGTTCATATCCATATCGAAAGTATTTGAATAAAAACATAAGAATATGTATACTGTACACCTTATTTTATTATGTTATTTCCTTGGGATTGTAGTTCAATTGGTCAGAGCACCGCCCTGTCAAGGCGGAAGCTGCGGGTTCGAGCCCCGTCAGTCCCGATGGATCCAAATCCAATAAAAAAATACAGCAATTCATCTTCCATTTTTCTGTTCTGTGAAAGAAAGTACAAAGAGTAGAATTTCATTGCCAACAGGAATCCCTTTTCTTTTTATCTTTTTATTTTTTTAATTTCTATTGTTTGGCTTTGTTTGGAACCAATGATAAGTGTAAAAGCGGTTAGATGATACTTCATCAAATGATTGTACAAGGAGGGCGCTAGTTTATAGAAAGAAAGGGTGGAAAAGAATGAAAAATATAAATCAAAGTTAAAGTAAAGGGGTTTTTGATTGTATCAAAATTGACTTTGGAATTCGATATGGATAAAAGATCTTCCTATGTTATATTATTCAATTCTTGACGATGAATCAATTTGTCAGATATTGTTATTCATGATATTGATCCGATTCGATTATATCTCGATGTAATTCATCTCATTGAATTTATAGACAAAAGATTTATTATCTCTATGGGATTAAATCCCGAGTTATTGCGAATTAAAGAAAAACGAAAGGATGAAATTATGGAAGTAAATATTCTCGCATTTATTGCTACTGCACTGTTCATTCTAATTCCTACTGCTTTTTTACTTATAATATACGTAAAAACAGTAAGTCAAAGTGATTAATTTAAATTAAACTTGTGACTTTTTAGTTTTTATCAATGATTGAAGAGAAGAAATAAAATAAAAAGGATTCAAATTTCACGTTTTAAATGAAATCATCGAACTAGAATCAGCAGTATTCTATGAGATACTAGATAGTATGGTAGAAAACGATTTTTCTACCATACTAGTATTATTATTGTACTGTATAAAGTTTGCTGTATGACGATACAGGTTAATTTAATATATATCAATTGACATTATATAGATATAAATTCCATATAGAATGTACATAGTGTCATGTCCCAATCCTATTTCTTTGCTTCATCTATTTCTATTTGATTTATTTGATTTGTGTTGATTCCAATCAATTTGAAATAATCGAAAGACAGCTCTTACTCTTACGATTCTAATTCCTAGATTTCTTATCTTTTTTAATATGAATTCCGATATCCATTGAAAAAAAGAATCAAATCAATGAAAGAAAAAGAGGTATGGGTATAATAAAAGAAAATCAAGTAATCTTCTTGTTAGCATTCCAACAAAGAAGTAATTGATTAACCAGTTGACAGAGTATCCAGAGGTTCCATGGGAACTTCTTCGGATTTCGAAAAGGATTAATAAACCTCACCAATTTTAACCCTTCAACCATTATATGAAATGAAAAAAAAAGACCAGCATAAATAAAATTTTTAAAATAATAAAACAAATGGTAAGTGCGCAATATGTGACTTGCCCAAGACAATATTTTCTTATGTGTAGTATCTCCTTGTACAACCACTATGTCTATGTTGTTTCCCGTAAAAAAGTGTATCCACGTAATGTAATAACAGAACTCTTTTCTCTTTGAAGAGGAAAGACGGAAAAAAATAACAAATAAAAAGTAAAAAAAAAAGTAAAGTATATAAAAGGCTTTCGTTCTTACTCTTACTCATTGTCGATATAGAAAATTTATGAAGAATTCGATTGGAAAAGATTTCATACCATTTGGAGTACTTTCGAAATACGAACATAGGAATAATTGAAATATTTGTTTGATTGAAAGAGTTCATATGTTATTTATAGAATACATTACTCCACTAGAATCCAATACATATAACTTCGAAATGAAAATTTTTTGAAATTCAATTTTTAAATTGAAATAGTGAATTAAAAAAAAAAGTCTTTGCAGAACGATCTATAAAAAAAATTGATACAGTTTGATTCCTAAACTCAATTAGTAGTACTTCTAGAGTCCACTTCTTCCCCATACTACGAGTGAAAGGGAAAAGGTAAAGACTACCATCAAAGCAGCCCAAGCGAGACTTACTATATCCATGTGAATTATGTCCTCGATCTCTATGAAGGAATTATTCAATTATTGTTTACTAATAATAGTAGAATTACCAGCGCAGAGTCAAAAGGGGGTTCTGATCCAACACCATTGATGAAAAAATCCAATAAATCCAATTAGACCAAGTTCTAATGATTATACTAAAAGATCTCTAGTATAATCGGAAAACATTAAGTACAAGCAAAATAGGCAGAGACAGCCCTTGAAGTCTCAAAAGTATCAAAGGAATGTTAATAATATGTCAGAATAATAAGACCTATTCTTTCTTTTGTCGCCCTTCATTTCATTAATTCAAAAGTATAAAAATATAGAATCAAGCTAGATCATTATCTATCGCATACTCCTATTTTATTTCTTTTCGATTTTTCCCTTTTATTTGATCTCAATCTTACCATCTTCGATTGTCGCTATGAACCAATCGAAGACGTCCTATTACGTTCTTGACTCGAGATTATCGAAAAGTTCAAATTTATTTTTGTACTTTAGTTAAGTTAAAACTTTAATATATTAATATATAATATATAAATAAGTAAAAGTATATAAACTAAAAGTTTATATAAATATAAATTTAAGTTAAAGTAAAAGCCAATTAGCCATTCAACCGAATTACTATTGAATGAATGTCAGAGTACTCAGAGACTTTCATGAGTATGTATACAAAGTATCTTCTGCTCTTTCCGCAACTCAAAATTTCATTAGATTCTCCGTCCGGCTATCCAAGCAGTTATTTTCCGCAGTAAGTTTAAGAAAAATCATGTATATGTCTATATGATTCAAAAGTTTCAAGTATGTATGTTTAAAAAGTATACGTACATATGTATGTTAAGAAAACCAAGGTTGTAACTAACAACCCTAGTTTTGAGTGTTTAAGTTTTAGAACGTTGCAACAGTACATGCAACAAATAAATGAATTTTAAACATGACGATTTAAATGAGTAATTTTAGAAGGACCTTAAGATGTACTTGAATTTAAGATTTCTCACGAAATCCGTTTTAAAGTCAAATGAGATGGCCGATTGAAATGACTAGTTTTAGAAAAGCTTTTAAAGAGTATTTAAAACAAGAGTTCAAATGCTATTCCATTTGAAAGATATTCCTAAAAGGTTTTATCTTAACTAAAATTAAGAAAAGCTTTAAGAAATTTAGTGATTCACTTATTTGAAATTATTGTTACAAATTATGAAAGTATTCCTTCTTATATAAAAAAAAAAAAAAATGTTCCGCATATTTTAAGAAACCCCAGTAAGTACAAGTTAAAGTTTAAGTTACAGTGGCGGCCTCATAGGAGGGGCGTCACATTGGATCACGCTCTTTTTCTCTATGTTAGATTTTTTTCATTCGGTTTTCTTAATAAAGGACTTTAAGGAGCTAGGCCTCACTTAATCTTTTATTCATAGAGTAGAGCATTCTTCATTCTAGCTGTTCTGTTCGTTTGCCTTTTGTGAACTTTTTTTTTTAATCGTTTTATTAGCATTCGTGTCTGGATTCTAGACTTTTTATTTTTTCTAACCTTTTGTTTTCCTGTTATTAAGTAATTAGAGTTGAGAGCTTGATATTGGTAACTGTTTAATTGCTTAGTGATTAGTGTCAACCTAATCATGAGATATGTGACCTTCTCCATTTATTAAAAAATAAAAAAAAAAAAAAATATATATATATATATAAACAAGCACAACATAAGGACCTAGCTAGTAGTACTATTTGGACTGATGGAGATAAATAACATTGTTTTGCTAAAGAAACGTGTAACATGCCTAATCTTTTGTGTTCTCCATTTCTGTCAGAAGATACGGCGAGATACCGAACAATAGTGGTCATACCTAGTCAAGAATGAAATTTCTCTGCACTAGACCTGGAACATTTGATAATTGTTTGGTAATTTTGCACCATATATAGTGTTCGTTACAAGATTATTGTATTCATACAGCAGATTAATTGAACTTGTAAAATTTAGAGACTCAGAGCTGAGAATCGCTAATGATGATTAATATAATTTCTGTAGTAAAAGTGATCATCTTATCTTTTTATTACTTGCTTTTCATTATTGCAGATCATAAAGGAGCTTGCCAAAATCATGATCATGTTTGCCCAGATATAAGGTGTGGGGTAAATGAGCCACCAATTCGATTCCCTTTCCGGCTCTACGACCAGCCATCGTACTGTGGCTTCTTCGGGTTCGAACTACAATGCAATGGAAACAACAGAACTGAAATTGAGCTGCCAGCCAATTCTGGGATGAAATTCCTTGTTAAGGAAATATCATACAAATCTCAGGAAATTCACTTGTATAATAAATACTACAAGTGCAAGCTTGAGGAAGATAAATTGAAAATCCTCGATCTTTCAATTGGTCCTCCTTTTGAATTCTCATCCGCTCATTTTCCCACAGTTGGCTCTATTCTATTCAACTGCTCTTCCAGTACTGGATTTGAAGGTACTATCTATTGCATCAGGGCTGTTGAATCTACCGCCAACATCGGTTTATATTTGAGAGAGCTCGTGTCATGTACGAAGATAGTCGACAAGTCATCACTTCCGCCGGAATTATTTCGAGACTCTAATTTTCAGTTGACATGGCGGAACCCAAGTTGTGCACATTGTGAAGCAAAAGGAAAGAGATGTGGATTATTGAAGAGAAAGGGTGCTGAGATTGAAACTGAGTGCTTTGGGATGATGTCCAAAACACAAGAAGGTAACATTAATTAGTAATCTGCACATACAAGTAAATTATTGTTTTATTTCTATTTTTATATGTTCAATGACATGAAATCTGACATTTTATGGCCAACTTAATGTGACGCGTGCTGAGATTGAAACTGAGTGCTTTGGGATGATGTCCAAAACACAAGAAGGTAACATTAATTAGTAATCTGCACATACAAGTAAATTATTGTTTTATTTCTATTTTTATATGTTCAATGACATGAAATCTGACATTTTATGGCCAACTTAATGTGACGACCCTCCTATGAGGCCGCCACTGTAACTTAAACTTTAACTTGTACTTACTGGGGTTTCTTAAAATTTGCGGAACATTTTTTTTTTTTTTAATATAAGAAAGAATACTTTCATAATTTGTAACAATAATTTCAAATAAGTGAATCACTAAATTTCTTAAAGCTTTTCTTAATTTCAGTTAAGATAAAACGTTCTAAAAATATCTTTCAAACAGAGCAGCATTTGAACTCTTATTTCAAATGCTCTTTAAAAGTCTTTCTAAAACTAGCCAATTCAATCGGGCCATTTAATTTTGACTTTAAAACGGATTTCGTGAGAAATCTTAAATTCAAGTACATCTTAAAGCCCTTTTAAAATCAATCATTTAAATCGTCATGTTTAAAATTTATTTATTTGTTGCA
>NW_010362321.1:384384-405304 GCF_000414095.1 Morus notabilis
ATTTGAAATAAGAGTTCAAATGCTGCTCTGTTTGAAAGATATTTTTAGAACGTTTTATCTTAACTGAAATTAAGAAAAGCTTTAAGAAATTTAGTGATTCACTTATTTGAAATTATTGTTACAAATTATGAAAGTATTCTTTCTTATATTAAAAAAAAAAAAATGTTCCGCAAATTTTAAGAAACCCCAGTAAGTACAAGTTAAAGTTTAAGTTACAGTGGCGGCCTCATAGGAGGGTCGTCACACTTAATGTGGATGTGTTAGTTGTAAATGATATTTTTTATTCGCTCTCATAGTTTATTAAAAAACAATGTTATTTCCCTCTCATAGAAGATCTTCTTCAACCGAGCCAATGATTTTATCAAGTCATCATTCCACATACAAGAAAATCTTACCTTTTTGAGAAGTATGCTTTAATTTCATCCCTTCAGCCAAATTTTCTGGCCAGAAAACGAAACGAAAAGACAAAGTTTGTTCACACTTCTGAGGGTTATCACCCAATTCATTCAACAAAATTATGCAGACATATTCAAATGATCGGAGCAATTCCGTAATATGCAACAAAAGAAAGAGAGTATTTTCTGTCTTTTACAGGCTAAACGTGTTTACCATCTTTTACAGGTCATGGCCTCGGGTTGGAAGAAATAATGACTGCGGGTAATTAATAAGTAGCCTACCACAGTAGATTCAAGAGAGTATTTTCTGTCTCTCTCATAATTAGAGAGACATATGAGCTAATTGTAATTCACTTTGATTTCTCTATACATACGCAGGTACAATCTTAGGTTCTTTTCTTCTTATACCAGCAGTCATGGTGATTTCTTTTGCTGTGGAGAAAAAAGAAAGAAAAAATCGATTGAGAATTCAAAAGTTTTTAGATGATTATAAAGCTTTGAAGCCGTCGAGATATTCCTATGCCGACATTAAGAAGATCACTAATCAGTTTAAGGAGAAGCTAGGGCAAGGAACCTACGGAACAGTGTTTAAAGGCAAGATTTCCAATGAAATCTTCGTCGCCGTGAAGGTCCTAAACAATTCCAAGGGAAATGGAGATGAGTTCATCAATGAAGTACGAGCATTGGGTCAAATTCACCACGTGAATGTGGTTCGCCTTGTCGGCTACTGCGCCGAAGGATTTAGAAGAGCCCTTATGTATGAGTTCTTACCAAATAATTCACTTGAGAAGTATATATTGTCAATGGCCGGGGGCGTAAATCATTCACTTAGTTGGGAAACATTGCAGGATATTGCTTTAGGCATAGCTAAGGGAATCGAGTATCTCCACCAAGGCTGTGAGCAGCGGATTTTGCATTTCGACATCAAGCCCACTAACATTCTGCTAGACCACAACTTTAAGCCAAAAATTTCTGATTTTGGTCTTGCTAAGTTGTGTTCTAAGGATCAAAGTATAGTGTCAATGACCAAATCTAGGGGGACTATTGGTTATATTGCACCCGAGGTCTTCTCCAAGAACTTTGGAAACGTTTCTTATAAAGCCGATGTCTACAGTTTCGGAATGTTGTTGCTTGAAACGGTAGGAGGAAGGGAGATCACAAACATGACAGATGAAAACACTAGTGAAGTTTACTACCCAGAATGGATTTACAATCTTTTAGAAGAAGGAAAAGATCTCCGAATAGAAATTGAGGAAGAGGGAGACAATAAAATCGCAAAGAAACTTGCTGTTGTAGGACTTTGGTGCGTCCAATGGTATCCCGCCGGCCGCCCTACTATGAAAGTTGTAGTTCAAATGTTGGAAGCAGGATGGGAAGAATTAACCTTGCCGCCTAATCCATTTGCTTCTATAGGTCCATCAAATGAAAATACGTACCAACCGAATAGAATATTTTTGTAGTAAACTTTTGTAAACGTATATATTCAACCCTCAGTAAAGGGAATTTTATTCAAAATAGTCAACTTGAACTTCTATATCAGCATTTACATGCATCACAAAAACTGTATGAGCGGTAGCTCAGTAAATAAACGGTAAATTAATTTCCACTTTCAAAATACATTTCTTTAGCTTTAGGGTCATCTTATATAATATTCGCTTATATTATTAGAACTTCTTACATGTGTCCCATGTCTTGAAAACTCTTATTTGTCAAGAATTTAGTCATTATCACGATCTCAGTTGATTTATAATAAACATAACAGTTCACATTATACCCAGAAACACTTTTAAAATATAGTCAAAATTAACATATATAAACTGAAAAAATTTATTTAAGAAAAAAAATACAAATGTTCAAGTGATATAGTGGTAGATCTACATACCTGAAATTACTTAACAAAATAAATAGTTTCTCTCTAGTTTCCTTTCCTTTCCTCTCTTTCCTTTTCTTTTCCTTCTTTTCTCTCTTTTTTTCTTTTTCTCTGTTGTCTCAAACGTTCCTTTTTCTATTTCATTTCTCTCGATTTTCCTGTTGTGAAATGCTTACAATCCATCTCACGCATATATATCCAGAAGTAAGCTCTGAAGCGGCAAGACCTTAAGCTTGAACATTTAACATGTCCAATTGCAGCCACATATAGGCTACGTGGATGCTATATGACACCTCTTTGCCTATTAATAATCATTTTTAACATTCCTATGCCACCACCTACTAATTAATATTACCATAACATTTAATAATATCTCCTCATATAGAGAACCATTTATACTCGCTTATATAATATAAAAATGCTTACTTCGTAATATTCTTACACCATCTAAATAACTATCCTGACTATTGATAAAAAAAAATAAAAAATTAAAAAGAAATAGTTCCAACACTTAGCAATATTAAAATTAATTCACAAAATGTCCAAAATTTTTGTTAAATCGTTAAGTTTCTAAAAAGTTCCAACTAATCGTATAATGGCCAAAACATATGAACTTATTACTTTCCTATCACAACGGTTGACCTCTACTGTATGAATGTAAAATAAAGCTTAGAAAAGTAAAGAACAACAAGAATTTTAGAGTTTTTCATCTTCAATGAAAAATTTACATTCACTATAGAGTTTTTGGGAGAATTTCACTATAATTGACAGGAGTGTACACAGAATATGCTTGAGAGCATAATTGTTAGAGCTGTTTGTGAACTAATCCCCTATTTATAGCCCTTCGATGATATAAATACAAATATCTAAATAAATAAATAGATAGATATATAGATGTTGTGATGTAAGCATAGAAGGATGTTGTGATGGAGACAGAGGAGTGAAGGATGTAATACCAAAGAAATCTGTGAGAAATAATGATGGTATAAAAGGTTGAATGGTTGTTTTCTTCCATCTTCTTTAAATGAAAGAAAAGTACGTAAGCCTTGTATAAAGCATGGTACGTCACTGCCATTGGAGCGAACCAAATGACATTTATTTCAATAGTCGAAAGAATTTTCTAGAATACCGGCAATAATCTACTAGATTACTTTCTAGTGAAAAATTAGTGAAGAAAGTACATAGTTTATTATGATTTTGTATAAGTTTATTGCCATTATAAATAATCGGGTGCCATTGTGGTCTTTTGTTTTCTCTTTATTAGTAATTGAATGACAATTGTTTATTTGTTTTGGAAGTTATAAATAATATTTTTTGCCATCTGAGTGGTATTTTTTATTTTTAACCTTTGTTGAAATAATTGAAATAACCCAGTAAATTAACAGTGAAGTTGTCCTATGATCTCTAGGACAATTTCGGTAAAGGATATCTTGTTGACCTGTAACTTATTTTTGTACTGGCAAAAATCCAAAACTCCAATAAGAGTAGAAGAAATCCAAACCTCAATGCTAACATCATGGCATTCCTCAATTTTATTTTTATTTATTTTTATTTTATTTTTTTGTAGAATACAAAATTATGGAGAATTGATCAACTATATCGGGTTTACTTTTTAACAATATAACATCCTTAATTCTTTAGTAAATTCCACGAAGTCGCTTGCTATATATATTTGATGACGGTTGATTTTCTATTATGTGTATTCAAATCTATATATGAAGAAAACGTGTGGATCTTTTTTCAAGTACTCTTCGAATTCAAGATTCTTTTCACCAAAGCTCATCTTGTGAAAGAAAAGGGACGGAAATTAAGCCCTTTTTTCTCAAAGGGAAAGAAAAAGAAAAATATACATGTATATATATATATATATAATTCTCACCGAGTCTTCATTTGTATCATAATATCCCATGGTCTTCCACTTCCACAAAGTCTTCCACCAGTTGTTTCACACAATAAGATTATCTGTACTTTAATGATGAAATAAAGTCTTCCACTAATGTTCTGTAAAGAAGAAAAATAAGTCTCCAAATGATGTCGAGCGTAAAAACAAAATTTCACAAGTCTTGCATAATTAAAGAGAGTTACCACTAATTGTCCAATTCACAAACAATCTTCGAACAATATTTTGAAGATTCGCAGCACAAGAAAATTCGATAAACAAATTAAGAACAAAAGCATAAAAGAATTCAAAATAAGAATTAATAAACAAACCACAAGAAAATGGAGGCACTATACGTGTTTATTATAAGTGTATGTCTTAACAGACGAATTATCTGATTCTCTACTCTAAATTAGCAAATTCTCAAAAGAACATCAAGTTATGATCTGTTTCGTGAGACAAAAAATTTGCAGTAATAAATAAGAAAAAGTAAATAATTAGAAACATAGTAAAAATAAAGAGACACTAGACACAATTATTTAATGTGGCCAAAAACACAATAAGAAATAAATTAATTGGTATTAAAAACACCAGCTTAAAGGATGAGTTTTCTTTTTTATTATTCTTTAACTTACATTACAAAGGTAATTGAAATTTTAGTAGTATTACCAATTACTGTTAAAATATAAAAATATTTATTGACCTACCTCTTAATAGCTTAACCTTTTGAGATTGATTGGTAGTTAATATAGTATCAGAGTAGGAGGTCTTGAGTTCAAACTCCTATAAATACACTCTTTAACCCCATTTAAAAATGTCTATGTGTTAGGCCAAACTATAAAATAGCAAAAACAAACAAAAAAAAACCCAGCAAATAGGAAAATAATAACGGAAATAGTAGAAAATAGGCCAATATGAAAAGCTTAAGAAAGTATATAGGCCAACTTTTAGTTATAGAAATTAATAGGCCATAACTTGTCAAGTTATGGTTCATAACTAGATAAGTTATGGACAAACTTATCAAGTTATGGTTCATAGCCAGACAAGTTATGGACAAAAACCGTGAGTTATGGATAATAACTTGTCAAGTTATGGTTCATAACCAGATAAGTTATGGACAAAAACAGTAATTTAGCCTATTTATTAACTTATGTAAACTATTGACCTATTAATTTTAATTCATCTCAAGTCTTGACTTATTTCTCTCTTTTTCTCAAATAATAATAATAAGAAAAACCTCCTTGTTGGGCCTACACGTGAGGAGTGAGAACATAAAACTATTGATGGCTCTTTTTACAAGCTTCCTGCTAGCACAACTCACCTTCAGCCCAATAGTAGTGCTCCAAGCAGGCGCTTGCCCTCTATCCGACGAACTTACTCTGACCGAACGAGTTCAGCCCCACGAACCTATTCTAGATTAGTTGTATATACAAAATTGAGTTAAGAGCTAGAAAAATAACTCTTTTGAAAAGTATTATTAGTAAAATAACTTTTCAAAAATTTTTATTTGCAAAATGACCTCATTTTATAAAGAATGAGTAAATGTCTTTCTTCATAAAAAATAGAAGAATGTCATTTTGCTAATTTCACTTTGTTGGAAAGTCATTCTAGTATATTGCCCGCTATAATTTTAAGCCTCTGGTTCTCTCACACAATTAATTTTCAATATAAAAGTTATTGATTTATAGCCGTTTTCCACTATTGTTGTCGCTTACTTTTTTTTTTTCAATTTGCAATACTTTTCGTTTTGAAGTTCTGTTCTTTAATTTTGTTGTCGTTTTTCATTTTAATAAAGTCTATAGTTTTATATTGCTCTTGTCGTTTCCAAAAATAATCAAATACTGCGATTTTGAGTTTCAATTTTTTCTATTTTACTGTCGTTTTCAATTTGGCTGTTTTTTATTTATTATTTATGTCCTTTCCTTCTTCGTTTATTGTTGTTTTCTTCTTATTGTTTCTTTTTTTTTTTTTCCTAGTACTATCATCCTTTCCAATTTATTGTTGTTTTTTAAAGATAGTCGTTTTTTTTTTTTTTTTTTTTGATTTTACAGATATATTTTGTTTAATGTTTCATTTTGGTCTTGTTCGATAATCCAAATCTATTAAAAACACGTTCACTATGTTACTTGTACAGCATGTGCAGATACATAGATTGAGAAACAAACATGCATTATTGGGTTTTTTTTTTTTTAATTAGAAGAAACATGCATTATTACTGAGCTATTGTTAATTGTCAATTGATATAACGAAGATTGGAGTCACTAGACAATAGTAGCCCCTTTGTCTTGCAAACCCTTTTGATGCATTATTTTCTTTCAGAAAATATTTTGAATCTTTCTTCAAATCTATGAACAAAAGAGGCATATATAAAGTCTCATAGAATTAGAATTTCTGTCAAATTTTTTATGTCCCAATTGGATGCCCTACCAATCGAATGACACCTCATCATTCAATAATGAGTATAAAAAAGTTAGTTAAAAAACAATTTAATTTTTTTATATGACGTGACATGATATGATTAGTTAGACACCAATTGAGACACTAAATTTAGACACGAACTCTGAGTCCTAGGTCTCATGGTCCCCAAAGACAGCAGGCCATAATTAGGAATCATTTATTCCAAGTTACCAATTACTTGTGGGTTTTTTTTCCCCTCAAATCCAACTACCTGATTTATTTTACTAATTCCAGCAACCATGACTTTTCAGCTATCCATCCAAGCCAGCTCACGATAAGTATAAAAAAGTTAGTTAAAAAATAATTCAAATTTTTTACATGACGTGATATGATATGATTGATTAGACACCAATTAAAACACCAAATTTGGACAGGAGCTTTGAAAGTCCTAGGGAGAAATTATTCAGTGAACCGGGTGTTCCATGTCATTTTACTTATGTGGTACACTCATCTAATGAAACACTCTATTTATGTTAGTTTTTTATACTTAATTTTTTCTTTCCTAATAGAAATTGCAATTATTATTGAGTCAACCATAATAAATATTCTACCTAAGGAAAGATCGTTAATTAACTTTAAATAATTACTTTTATTTCTAAAATGCAACTATTCAATTTTCTTTGTGTAGTGCGTCTTTTGCTATTTCATCGTACAGAAGGAAAGATCGTTCACGAATGATCTTCAAAATGTACATGAATGTATATAGCAAGAGTTGGCAAAGGACGTGTGAAAGACTAATAGTATTAAAAAAGAAAACCAAATTAATTTTTTTCATAAAAAAGAGTTCAGCACGTAAATGAAATAATTAAATCGTTCAAAATGTATAAGCAACATCATTCAGCATTTTAAGTTTTAAAAAAAAATGAAATGGCAACTTTATCAAGGGACAAAATACAAAGAAAATTAAGTAATATTATTTTAGAAATAAAAATAATTATTTAAAGTTACATGAAGATGACATATATACTTTCCTTCTGTGCTGCAGAAAAAACTATAGAAGGCATACTTTTCCTTCTGTAAGATGGAATAGCAAGAAAGGCACTGCACAAAGAAAATTAAATTGTTGTACTACAGAAACATAAACAATTATTTAAAATTAATTGATTAAATAAAAAAAATTAAGTAAAATATTTATTACGGTTTTGACTCAATAATCAATGCAATTCTCATTTATTAGACGGGTGCACCACATGAGTAAAATGACGTGAAAAATCGGTCCACTAAATAATCAATTATTTAAAATTAATTGATTAAATAAAAAATTAAGTAAAATATTTATTACGGTTTAGACTCAATAATGAATGCAATTCTCATTTATTAGACGAGTGTACCACATAAGTAAAATGACGGGAAAAACCGGTCTACTAAATATTTTTTCGATCATAGGCCCTATGGTCCCCAAAGACACCAGAACATAATTAGGAATCATTTATTCCAAGTCACCAATTACCTGAGGCTTTTTTTTTTTTTTTTTTTCAAATCCAACTCCCTGATTTATTTTACTACTTCAAGCAATGACTTTTCAGCTATCTATCCAAGTCAGCTCACAATATAGAGTTGATTCCCCGTTTTTGAACTTGATGGTGGGGGAATTAAATTAAACTTTATATAACACAAAATAGAGTTAAAGTATGGATTTACCATTGCGCTATTCATGCAATCACCTATAACTTTAAATCATTTAAAATTTTGGCTCAGTCATGAAAGAGAGTGCATGGTTATCAATAGATATTATTGCCGCGCGGTTGCTACATATACATGTTTAAATTATTTCAAGATGAAATCTAGAATTAGATTAGAAATTGAAAGCAAAATACATCATAAGAAATAACAACTAGTGCATTAAATATTACAATAATTGATCTTAGGGGATTTTAGGTGCTTTTGGGAAACTTCTCTAATTTACCACTGCATTCTTTATCTGCATTATAGTTTTCCTCCGCATTATGTCCACCGTCAGTCGTCAGCCCTTTATAGTAATTTTAACTTTTTTTTATTTTATTTTTTGTTTTCCATTTTCTACTGTCGTATTATTGTTATCGATTTCAGGAATTTGTAATACTGTGTTTCTTGTCGTTTTTAAATAATGTTACTTTTTTCCTATAATTTTTTTTACACTCCTGTATCGGATAACTTTTGCGTATATAAGTAGAGAATAATACTAAGAGAGGAAAAATAAAACAGAAAATGGTAGTACTATAGCTAACAAATTCCTTAAGCTGCTAAAAAATATTGCCAGGATCATCCCATAGGTATTGGAATACTGTTTGTGTCATTTTAGCATTGTAACACATTAGGCCATGAACTTTAATTTGGACATATCAGTCTCAACTTTTTTTTTTTTTATATACTTTCAGTCCATGATACTAAAATTAACGATGGATTTAAAAAATTTAACAGAGGTAATCAATTTTCTATCGCGCGATAACTTGAAGCTTTACAAAATTAGTTATATGCAATATATTATCAATTACAAGATTTTGCAGTTAATGTGACTAGTTACGTAAAACTTTCAGTTATTATACAATTTAAAGATATTGTGACTATCTATATATGTTAAATTCCAGAAATCTTTCATTACTTTTATTTGTCAAGGACAAAAATTGCCAAAAAAGCAGAAGTCCAGAGAGTAATATGTTAGATTTAAAAGTTCTGGGACTCAAGTGTAACAATACTCATAGAATAAGGACTAATAATATTAATCACTTTTTTCCCCTTTATTGAACGCATGCACCAGAAAAATTCAAAAGTAGGTGTTATAAAAGTAGATTAAGAGATAAAAATCTACAAAGCATAGCAAAAGTTACAGATATTTGAACTTATTAAGGTGGAATGATCAGAACTATCTATCCCATGCTTGAAAACTCACAAGTCCTTGGTGTGCATTTGAGATGAAACTAATTTCTGGAGAGTCCTCTTCTGGGTTCGTTGATGAGCTTTCTGTATTTGACGTCTCCAAAGCTTCCCCTGCATTATTATGGTCATCTTGTGGATATAGATAGGGCCTTGGAGGCATTTGTAAAGATTCAAATTCAGCTTCCAACATGTCTATGACTTTGTTCATCGAGGGGCGATCACACGGCTTCAATTGTATACACCACAATGCCACTATGATCATCTTCTTTACAGTTTTCAATTCCTCCTCCGTGGCATCTTCTATTTCCACGTCTTTCCCTTTACTAATTTGGTCATATATCCATAACGGAAAGTAGGTTTCTTCACTTGAATCTTCAGCGTTTGCATTTGCATTTGCATTACTCCTTTTATTTGCCATTTCCGTCAACAGCTTTCCGAAGCTATAGACATCAGCTTTGTAAGAAACTCCTCCAATGTTTTTGTAAAACAACTCCGGAGCTATGTATCCTATTGTTCCTCTTGCCGCGGTCATGGACACAATACTATTATCCAAGGGACATAATTTTGCAAGCCCAAAATCAGAAACCTTGGGAATAAAATTCTCATCTAAAAGAATGTTATGAGGTTTAATGTCGAAATGTAGAATTTGCATGTCACATCCTCGATGAAGATACTCAATGCCACGAGCAATTCCAAGGGAGATCTCAAATGTTTTCTCAAAACTTATGGAGTTGCTTATTTCTCCTCCTGAAAAGATGTACTTTTCTAAAGATCCATTAGGCATGAAATCACATATAAGAGCACGCTTTGAACCCTCAACACAAAAGCCAATTAGTCGCACAACGTTGTGATGGTGAATCCTTCCAATGGTAGCAACTTCATTCATAAAATCTTGTCCGCTAGATTTGGATTTACCCAAGATCTTGATCGCTACAAACCGGCCGCTACGAAGCTTTCCCTTATATACAGAACCAAAGCCACCTTCGCCTAACTTTGTCTTGAAGCCTTGGGCCATCTTTCTGACCTCAGAGTATGTATATCGTATAGGCATGAGGTTATTAGGACTCTGGAGAAATGCTTCAATGCCACCATATTCCGATTTGTGTCGCCTTTTCCACATATAGACAATAAGCGCAATTAAAAGTGGAGCTGCAAGCAATCTTTGTACCAATAACCCTGAAAATTCATCTAAAACATTATTAATCTTTCAAACATATTTAATCTACTTGTAAATCCACACTCCCTTTCAATGTGAAGATCTAGAATAACAAATATTGTGATAACAAAAACAAAAATATTGTAATGAAAGAAGTGGTAAGAGGATATTGAATCCTCACAATACGTAATTAACTTGAGATGCGATAGCAGAAGTGGTAGAACAATGCCTGCATGATCCAACATAATATCCATCAGTAGAATAAATATCATGACATTCTTGAGGAAATTGTAATATAATAATGTATCATATATACACATAAATAAATGTACAAATTAAGATATCTGTAATACTGATCAAGATCATTGCTTATAGTTTAGAATCCTTACTGCAGAATTGTGATGAACAAAATCCGTTTGAAAGGCAGTAAACGTTGTTGGAGCGCTTTTCATCAACATAGCAACGATCACGACTGCCTTCTTGGAAAATCTGGACCCAAGAAAGCTCGAATCCATAGCTAAGCTCATTGTGGATGTCCTCATAGGAAGTGATCTTCTTCCGGGCGTCTCCCTTCCTCGACGGCACGACCGCTTTGTGATATACTTGGCAAGACTCCTCCATATCCGAAAACTTGAATCCATTACCGTATAGCACATAGGAGTAGTTATTACCTTTGTTTTTTGCAGAGAAAGCAGAGCTGTTTATGCAAGGAGATGTGTCTATATAAGAAGGATTGTTAAGCACTGGTTTTCCACAGCTCAAGAATGTTATAGTCTCCGAAATTTGGCGTCGTTCTTCATTTCGTCCGAGCCTAATTTCTGTTTCGAATTTCGGATTGGCTTTGACGTCCAAAACAAAAATGCCAAAAACAGATTTTGAGGAGGTATAGAAAGGGATAGAGGAGCAATCATCCTTCTCACATGTCAAGAATTTTAGTGCCATGGGAATGTAGTGATCAGTCCGAACATTGGAGGACACAACTTTAATTGAATAGGAGTAGATCCATGGAATATCTCTCGCGGACAAAGAAGAAGACGGGATCGAAGCGCAATTACCCTTCTCAACATTGGAGGACACAACTCTAATTGTGTAGTTGTGGTAGTTGATTGTCTGAACATGATATTCTTCGTTAACATTATATTTTTCGTTTCTTATGTTAAATATGGTACGGTTTTTCTTGCAAGAAAGATGAAAACCGTGGAATTGGCTTCCGCAGGTGGGGGGATCGGTTTCGAGGCGAAAAGGGTAGGTTATGTTATGGAGATTTCCACAAGAAGAAGAACAACTCTGATCAAGATGATGATCATGATCTAGTACAGCATATGATCTATGAACGGCTTGATGGAGTATGATTGTGATCATGAGCTGAAGAACAAGAAGTGCTATGCTAGATGGGGTATCCATTAATGAGTGGTAGAGAGAAAGATAACCTTTCCCACAACCACAAAAAATCTACACACATATGTGGAAAATGTAAGTTGCGAAGAAGAAGCAATAAATGCTAAATGCTAAAAGTCAAACTGTATGTGCTAAGGTATAGAGGATAAAGACAAGCATTCACATTATCAAAAACATCTGGCCAATAATTTTTCAGAGTAATTAATTAAATGGAAAACTTTTTTCTACACATATATAGTGGAGTTTTCAATAATTAATTTTATTACATTACGGTTGCCCATTAAATTTATAAATTTAATAATGTGACATGATAATAATCTAATTTTATTAATTGTTATATATTTTTAGTTAATTATTTAGTTTATTATAATTAATCGATTATTATTACACGGTTAAAATAATAATATCTACTGATAAATAAATATTAAAATAACCATTAAAATCACACTCAGACATACATAAGTACGTGCATACATGTACATACACACGCATTAGATAGCTTGATTGGGATATGTGGAAAATGTAAGTTGCAAAGAAGAAGCAATAAATGAAAAATGCCAAAGTGAAACTGCTAATATCAGATAAAGACTAGCATTCACATGACCAAGAATATCTAAAGATCAATTTTTCAGTAAATAATGCATAGAAATCTTTTTTTTTTCCTCTCTATATTTTTCCCATGAAAGAAGAGCAAAGATAAACATTGGCACTACGCAATCTGGAGTGTAGGGAGAGATTTGAGTGTTTTACTTACAAGTAGTACTCATGGCGGTTTCTTCTCTTCATTGCTTGTTGCTTTTGGCTGTCATGATGGTTAATACTATTGTTGCGGATGATCAGCCAGGAACAGCCTGCAGTGAAGCAAGGTGCGGAGAAAATGGGCCGCCAATCAGATTCCCTTTCCGACTCAAAGACGACCGGTTGCAGCAAAACAACGACTGCAGTTATCCCGGTTTTGATCTGTTTTGCGCTGGGAACCAAACCGCAATCAATCTACCAATTATGCCGATTACGGCGCTGTTTGTTAGCAAAATAGATTACAAATCACAGCAACTCCAAGTGTATAGCAACTCGAATTGCCTTCCGAGGCTTCTGCTTTCGGGATTCGACAATCGATCGCTGATTAATTCTCCTTTCCAACTCAGAAACAGAGGTAAGAACTCTAAGAACTACACGCAATTGAAATGCACTTCAGGAAGCGGAACATGTAGCACGCTTTTCATTCCTTCTAACTCCGAGATCGACGACTACCAAGACGGTGTCATGTTTTGTACCAAGATGATCGAGTTCGAGTCGGTTCCATATCAGATATACAAGTTGCTTTGGCGGGGATATGACGGTTCCAATATTCCATTGTCATGGTCCACCCCAGATTGTAGACACTGTGAAGCAAAAGGCAAAGGATGTAGATTGAAGAAAGGTAGCGCTGAAACTGAATGTTCCGCATCAAGAAAAGGTAAAAAAATCTGGTCCTTGTGATGTCTAATTAATCTCAATGATATGCAATCTTGACATCAAAGGGAGTTCTTCAAAGAATCATTATCCATTTACTTATTTATTTAAAAGTTCTGCAATGAATATGCATGAGCCTTGAAATTCACCTAACTTCTAATACCAAAAACGCTGCTTGTAATTGGACACAGTGGTGGAGGCATATACTTTTTTAGGAGAGAATGAAGTAACAGTAAATAATTGAAGTAAATAGTAGATTCTAACTATTTGAAGTAAATAACTGCAAATTAAAAATTTATGTGGTAAAAAATCTTTTTATCACATAATTTATGGGGTAAAAATGTTATTTACTTCAACTATTCAAAAATCTACTATTTACTTAATTTAGTTTTCAAAATCCGCTATTTACTACAATGTCTTTTTTTTTCAGTTGGGGTACTATGAGAAAAATTAGAGAGTATTTTATTTAATAGATTGAGTGGAGGCACAATTATAATTTCTCTTACAAAATGTAGGCACAACTACATATTTCAATTATATAGTTGGAGCCCGGCTATAATTTTTCTTGCAAAATTGGGACATATCTAGTACGTAGAATTTTTGAAAACTTTTGGTGGGTAAAAGTTCAAATTCCAAAATTTTAGTTGGGTACATGCGGCCACTCAATTCAATGTGGCTCCGTCACTAATTGGATAGATATTTTATAATTATTCAGGGAATAGTTGGGATGTTATTAGGTAAAAAACAAAAAAGAGTGGCTATGCAATGGGATTTTCTTTCTTTCTCTGATTTATGTTATTCTCTCACACAGTTTATTAAAAAAAATGTTCTTATGTTTTACAGCCAAGCCTAAAATTTCACCAGCGTTGAGGACTAGTATGAGTAAGCTATTCTACTCTTTCAATTGTTACACTGGATGTGCTAGATGTGCAGTTATTTGCTAATTCAGTTGTTATATGCTTGCAGTTGCAACCTCAGGCTCAATTCTCCTTTTACTAGTGGTTTCCTCAAGTTTTTACCTCTATTATTTACGCAAGAAGAATAGAGAAAATAGTCGGAGGATTGAAAAGTTTTTGGAAGATTACAATGCGCTTAAACCGTCAAGATATACGTATGCTGACATTAAGAAGATCACAGATAAATTCAAGGACATTTTGGGGCAAGGATCCTATGGAACTGTGTTCAAAGGGAAGCTCTCAAATGACATCGTCGTGGCGGTGAAAATCCTCAACGATTCCACGGGAAATGGGGAGGAGTTCATCAATGAGGTTTCGACGATGGTTCAAATTTACCATATCAATGTAGTTCGCTTGGTTGGCTATTGTGCTGATGGATTTAGAAGAGCTCTCATTTACGAGTTTTTACCGAATGATTCTCTGGAGAAGTATATATCGTCGTCGGTCTCCGCTGGTGGCAAAAATCCGTCACTTAGTTGGAAGACATTACAAGATATAGCTCTAGGCATAGCTAAGGGAATTGAGTATCTTCACCAAGGATGTGACAAAAGAATCCTCCATTTTGACATCAAACCCCACAATATTTTGCTTGATCAGAACTTTGTTCCAAAAATTTCGGATTTCGGTCTAGCAAAGTTGTGTTCTAAGGATCAAAGTGCAGTGTCGATGGCTACAGCTAGAGGAACCTTGGGTTACATTGCACCCGAAGTATTCTCTAGGAACTTCGGAAATGTGTCCTACAAGTCTGATGTTTATAGTTTCGGAATGTTGTTACTCGAAATGGTAGGAGGAAGGAGGAATATTAATGCAACTGATCAGGGGAACATGGATGGAATTTATTACCCAGAATGGATTTATAATCTTCTAGAAGGAGATGATTTTCGAATTCTTATCGAGGAAGAGGGAAATGCTAACATCGCAAAGAAACTTGCAATTGTAGGTCTCTGGTGCATCCAGTGGCACCCTGTTGGTCGTCCTACCATGAAAGTTATCATTCAGATGTTGGAGGGAGAGAGAGAATTAACCATGCCACCCAACCCTTTTACCTCTGTTGGCCAGTCCAGCACCAATGCCGAGCAGCCTACACGAGCCGCCATGGCGCTAGAGTTAGAAGTTATTCCTGAATGAGGATTTTTATTTTTTGAAATAGATAACTTTGTATTCCAAATTAGAGAAATACACACACACACCAATACTACTCTAGGCAGTATTTTTGTATTGACAAGTAATTTGAAGATTACATTTGCATTTTGTTTTGGCCTTTTGGGCATTGCATTCTGAAAGCTGCTTTTAACTAGAAAATATGTTTTTTGGTGTTTGGCGTCTTCACGAATTAGAGTTTGGTGTCTTCACAAAATTTGTAGCTCTATCTCTTATCTTTCCAACGCCACAAAGATCACTTCATTTCGACTTCGGATGAGAGAGTTATGCCCCAAATACTGAAGCATGTTCTGAAGTCAAATTTTCACTTCTTTTATTCCATTTTAAGTTCAACCTACAAAAACAAAATAAAAACACATTAAAACTAACAAAAATACTTGAAAACTTATAAACACCCAAGCTCAAAACTACTTGATTTGTGAATAAAATACTCACTCATCAAATACTAATTTGACGGAGGAGAACGCCGTTTACTACCAAGAATAGATCTATAATCTCCTGGAAGAAGGAGACGATCTTCGGATTCAGGTTGAGGAAGAGGAAGATGCCGAAATTGCAAAGAAACTTGCAATTGTCGGACTTTGGTGTATCCAATGGCATCCGGTATGCCGTCCCACCATGAAAGTTGTGGTTCAAATGCTGGAAGGAGGAGAATAACTAGCAATGCCGCCTAATCCGTTCGCTTCTACTGGTCCATCAAACACAAAAACTAAGACGCCTGCAGGGCGTAGCGCCCTAGACTTAGAAGCTGTCGTTGAATAAGCAGGACAATATAGACAAGTAATTTGTTTTAGTAGTGCAAAACGTTATATATCACTATTCCCCTCTTTGCTTGGGATTAATGAACAAAGGGGTACTAGTTTGGTTTTCTCTGTATTTAGCAATAACTTGCATTTCTGCTCCAGGGTGATTTACTCTCCCCATTAATTAAAAAAAAAAAATGTTAGACAATTAGCAACTCTTCTACAACCAAATTACCTGCTGAAGAATTCGATTCAAGCCGTTTTACATTTTTTTCCTTTTTTATTATGTTTGATTGTTTTTACTAATAATGCGCATGCTAGGAAATTTAAGTATTGTCTTTTCTGGTCCTGTTCAACATTGTTTTTCTTCTTTTTTTTTTTTTTTAAAAAAAAAGTGTTATTAAAGCAATGGCTCCACGGCCAAATTGTATTTATGCAGACTAATTTTATTCAGTACCGTTTTATATTTTCCTTTATTTATTTATTGGTCATGCTATCAATATAGCTGAAAGTTGTAAAATCCGACAATCTTCACCATTGTTCTCACAAGGACCCATTCTAACGGGCACTATCGATAGGAGGTCCTAATTTTTTTTTTTTTTTTTTTTTTGTTGTTTTTTAAGGAACGTTTCCATGTGATCTTCACTTTTAGTCTTTGCCTCAAGATGGCCAGAAAGTTTATTTTGTAGACTTGTTTTTTAAATTTAAAATAAAAATTAACAAGTCTTTTTGTAGATTTGTAGGTCTCGTTTATTTCACCGATTCGAGTTTTCAGTTTTAGATTTCTACAGTAAAAAACTCTCAAAAAATGTCACATCTAATTTTTTTTACTACAGTAAAAAACTCTCAGAAAATGTCACATCTCAACTCAAATTGAAAACTCGAATCCATAATGAAGAATTGGAATTCATTGATGTGACGTGGCGCACTCATGGATATTATGTTCAAATCTTTATAAAACTATAACATTCACTTTCCAAGTCTTTGTTCATCTCTTTTATCTTTCACGGAAGCATCGATCTCTTAATTTCTCTTTCCATACTTTTTGCTTTTGTTGTCGGATTCACTTTTCCACGTCTTCACTATGAGTAGTCCTGAATTCATCGATGAAAAATTAATATCTATGAATCTTACGAGATTAGATCATGTGTCTAAAGTTTTAACTCTTCGCTATAAGTCCACAAAGTATCTTTCGAGAGACATCTTCACGCAACTCTAGGCTGTGGGTACCGCAAAAATTGATATTGGGAAGGAACTTCGAGCTGATATGAAAGAAAAAGGAGTCAGATTACGGCCCTGTTCATTTCGCCAATTCGAGTTTAGAATTCGAGTTTTATTACAGTAAAAAGCTCTCAGAAACAATCACATCTAACTTTTTTACTACAGTAAAAAGCTCTCACACAAAATCACATCTCAACTCGAATTACAAACTCGAATCAGCGAAGTGAACGGAAGTACGTGTTCAATTTTTGACCACATTATGTCGCCTCATCCAATGGACTCAGACATTAAAATATAGAAAAGTGAGTTAAAAAAAAAGACATTTCAGTCTTTTTTAAATTATGCAGCATTGTAACGCCTTTCTTAAACTAACAGCTAAAAATCTCATTAACTCGAGACAAACGTTAATTGAAATAAAAATAATACTGTTTAATAGAGACACAATTTCTATATCAAGTACAACCCTCAAACAGAATAATATTCATTCTTAGAATCTCTAAACTCATCATGAGATCTTAGACCATTCTAACTCAGTCAACTGGAACCTCAATTATCAAGCTTACCTACTTCATAAGAACTATATGAACCATATATAATTGTCATATTCAAAATACTTTTTTAACATTTTAGGACCCTTTTGTATAACATTAGTCTTGTGTCATTAGAACCCCTTACAAGTAGCGCATGTTTTGAAAACTCTTATTCGACAAGGATTCAGCCATCTTATTTAACTATGAGTTCATAACAAGTACAAGAATTCATATCATATTCGGAAAACACTTTCAAAATCTCATCAAATCAAGTCAATAATAACATATATAAACTAAAAGATTTCTTTTAAAACATATTACTGTTCAAGTGATACAGTGGATGATCTACTTACAGATAAATGGTTGAGAGTAAAAATCTTCACTTATAACTAGTAAAGAGTATAAATCTTCACTATAACTGGTAGAGAGTAGAAATCTTCACGTACTCTCTCTTAAGCTCAGAAGAAACGTTAACTAAACTAGAATAAATAGTATAAGAATGGTAAATAATAATCCTCGAATAAAATTTCTTAAGATCAAAAATTTCACAAATCTTTTTATATCTCCAAATATATCATAAAATGAACCAACTAAGTTAGTGGGTCAAAAATTATGGATATTACCAGCATAATACGGTGGTTATAACATTTTAAACATTGAAATTAGATAGGTGATAAGAGAACAATTGAAGTCTAGTTAAATATTTGTCCAAGAATAAGTTAATTTAAATATGGCTGAATCTCAATCAAGATTTGGGCAACTCTTCATTGTGATCAGGGACAAATTATACTTGCTTTTGCCATATTCACTCAGGTGATGTTTGGTTCATGGGTTCAGAATCATGATTCATGATTCTGATTTTTCAAATTTAAATTTTTTGTGAGAGAAAAATATTGTAGCGAACTAAAAACTATGATCCTAAACCAGAACAAAACTCTTGAAACAAACGGAACATTAATTTTCAACTTACCAGTTTTCCCCAAATTGGGGGCAATGGCGGAGCCGCCTACCCCATCCTTAATTTTTCATTTATAAAATTTACATGAAAAAATTTAAGTAAATTTCAATTAAACTCTAAAGTTTAGCATAATTATTGAGTATCTCATATTTCAAACATAGATTACTAAATAAATCAATAATCAATGGCACAATTATATGAGTTTAAAATTTGTGAACTGTAGACCTTGAAATGTGAATTAAACTCAATCAATTAGAAGATTGATTCATTTGTATTAAAACTATATAAATATATTAAAGAAATAATAATGATAATAATTACACTATTATTTTAGTATAAAACTTTGGTTTCCATCACGCTCCCACTGAAAAAAATGAAAACAAATTCTGACTCCGCCACTGCTTGGCGGGACTTAATCAGATTATACAGATGAAGCTTCAAAAATAGCTGGTTTGGAAAGTGCCATTTTCTTTAAATTCTTCGTTGAATAAGTATTTTAGCAGCTAGCTTCTAGCTATCTTCTAGGAAACTGCAATAAACTCTTTCAGTCCTGCTTATCTGCTATAGCTAGCTTCTCTCATGTCACATTGAGCGAAACTTCAGTCTTCGCTTTCCATCGTAAGAGAAAAGTTTGATTTTTCTCTCTTCCTAAAGTAAACTTTAATTTCATAAAGTTCCTTGTAAGGCAAACAAATAATTCTAGATTATACAAAATTAGTACAACTAACCACAGAAAATACACTTAGCACTCCTATTCATTCTCATGGGTTAAAACCCTTGCTACTCACGTAAGGTGAGTCTCGCTAAGTGGATAGGTGGGACCTATTATTTTATAAGTGGTGAGGTTTTATCCCTATTAACAACGGGGATGAAAACCATTTTTGAAATACACTGAGGTCATGCTGGTGAGATCTAGAACACAATAAGATCACAACATCAAATCGAAAAACATCATATCAAAGAGTCCTAACTTTTCCTAGTATAAGGTTGCTTGCATAGGCAAAATTGTAAATAGGTCACGTTAAGAGGTGGCATACTTGTTGATATTACCTTTCAAAGATTCATTGTATTTACTTTCGAAGTCTTCGCTCATCTAGTTTTGGGACCGAAGCTAGCTAGCTTCATGGAAGCTGCGACAAATTTATACCCTGTTGATCCTTTTTGATATGTTATGTTGTCGTATTCACTCAAGTCATGTTCAAAGTCTTCATTACAACTCTTCTTGTATATGCACCGAAAATTTCCATGGCCGGCCCCAAGAGATTGGACCGCATCTGAAGGAGTTTCAAGTTTTCTAGACTGGCCTCGTTCAATTCGCGGATTCGAGTTTTCAATTCGAGTTGAGATGTGACATTTTCTGAGAGTTTTTTACTGTAGCAGAAAATTTTGATGTGACATTTTCTGAGAGCTTTTTACTGTAAAAACCTAAAACTGAAAACTCAAATCGTTTCACAATTTAAATCACAACTCAAGCAACAGTAATTATGGGTTATCCGAGCTTCTTCTGGCTAGAATGTCATCCACGCAAAGTCATTTATAGCGCGACATAAAAGGTTCCCCAGAAAACAAAATTCTTCCATCAATATATATATATATATATATATATATATATATATATATGTCCATGGTCCCACAGAGACACAGCTGATAGCTAATTCCCATGTACCTGATTTATCTGAAAATTTCTTGCAAGTCCCAATTTGGTGATATTTTTATTATTATTTTTTTGTTGGTTAAAAAAGAGATATGGTGGTGCACTTTATATCCCCTACTCTGTGACGACTCAATTTGGCAAGCCGTTAGTGTGACGACCCTCCTATGAGGCCGCCACTGTAACTTAAACTTTAACTTGTACTTACTGGGGTTTCTTAAAATTTGCGGAACATTC
>NW_010362321.1:405370-406357 GCF_000414095.1 Morus notabilis
AATTTCTTAAAGCTTTTCTTAATTTCAGTTAAGATAAAACGTTCTAAAAATATCTTTCAAACAGAGCAGCATTTGAACTCTTATTTCAAATGCTCTTTAAAAGTCTTTCTAAAACTAGCCAATTCAATCGGGCCATTTAATTTTGACTTTAAAACGGATTTCGTGAGAAATCTTAAATTCAAGTACATCTTAAAGCCCTTTTAAAATCAATCATTTAAATCGTCATGTTTAAAATTTATTTATTTGTTGCATGCTCTGTTGCAACGTTCTAAAACTTAAATACTCAAAACGAGGGTTGTTAGCTACAACCTCGGTTTCTTTAACATACATATGTACCTATACTTTTTAAACATACATGCTTGAAACCTTTAAATCATATATACATATACATGATTTTTCTTAAACTTACTGCGGAAGATAACTGCGTGAGCGGTATCCATTCCCATCTCCACCATTCGTCCGCCGCTTGCCATTGCCCTTCAAGAATTGCTGATAGGTTTCTTACCTACAGCATGAACATATCTGATTGAGCTTTCGCTCAGCAAGTAGGAACTATATCTCACAAAATAACTGTAAGTACACATGAATAAATATGCATGAGCTGATTATGCTTAATTATGATGTCTTATCATAATTTTATTATCTTACCTTATCTTTCTTACTGATGGGCCCGAGTGCTCGCGTACCACTTGCGCGCAATCATCAGAACGTGAGGGTTTGCAAGGTCCCCCACGACACCGTGATTATAACTGGAATGCCTCCCTTGAGTCGGAGGACATTATTGTTATTTTCTGTTTCTCCCTTGTGGAGCATGAGTTACCTCCCTTGTGGAGGCTGGTACGGCACTCAACTGATAATTATTCTTATAAGTTCCTCTTGACTTATTAAGGTGTATGCAATATGACATAGCAAAGCATACTATAACATAGAATGTACTCAAATACATATACTTCATGTGCACTGCTTAAGTGTATGCAGTATGATCTA
>NW_010362321.1:408299-421899 GCF_000414095.1 Morus notabilis
GACGGGAAGAAATTGGTATTTTCGGAACTTTCGCCGGCGATTGCGGCTGATTCCGGCGGAGTTGGAGGTCGTGCCGCATGTCGTTGAACTCAGCTCGTCGAGATCTTTCTATTGACACCGGCGGTGTCAAAAATGGAGGTCGGAATCTTAACTTGAGTATTTGGCCATTGATGGTTTGTGTGAGAGAAAATGTGAGAGGAGAGAGAGAATGAGCGAGAATAAGAGAAAGAAAGTGTAAGAACCCTAAAAATTTCACTATATAAAGTATCTGATTAAGGCAAGATTACGTGTCTGATCTTATCCTCAATTATTTCCTCTAAACAGATTAAATTTATACTGATTAGAGGTAATTAGTTTAGCTCACGTAAGTTAATCTACTACTTACAGTCCAATATCAATTTCTGAATAATTAAATATTGTTTTATATTCTTACTCGCGTAATTTTTCAAACTGTTTCAAGTCTTAAAATTAATTTTAGACTGAACAAATTCTAAATTTTAATTTTCTGTATTCTATCCCGAGAATGACGTTTCTGACAGTGTCAACTCCCGAGCTCATATTGTATCCATCTACTATAGGTATTTATCTTGTGACTTTAACCTAACTGTTTGGCAATTAAGGATTTTTTTCTTCTTTTAAAATGTCAGTGCGTTTTTTTTATATGCCGCTAACATCGTGCTGTGCTTAGAGATTCTTGAAATTAAGATTCTCAAACTATACTTGTACTGAAAATTATTCTGCCTTAAAATACGGTGAGAATTTATCGATCGAATTTACTTGATCGAAACATGAACTTAACATGAAATTTGCTATAGAATTTAGGAATACATATATTAATTCCATAAATCCTCCATTCACAATATAACATAATATTTTCTAAGAAAATCCTTGGCTTAAAAATACATGAATTGTATTATTTAAGGTCTGAAATTTTCTCAGTCATTACAGTTAGTACTTGGTTTTAATAGCGTCAACATGAAAAATATATGTATTTAAAAGAAGGTATTAAGAAAATTTTGTAATAATTTTTTAAAAAAACATTAAGGTTAAAGTACTTAATTAAAAGTTTGAACATCAAAATAAAAAAATTGAGAATACTTTTTAGCATGGAACATTTTCCGTTGCAATAATCTCTAGTTGTTAGAACCTTTACTTGATAGTTCCTATCTTGGAACTTAACTTTTTTGATGAAGTCCTTTTTTGTTAACTTAATCAGTTCTAAAAAACTAAAAAGGTTCTCATTGAGCTTGTAAAAGACTTGTTGTAAGACTTCAAGGAAACATAAAATTATGTAAGCATTTTAAATAAATTCTCTTCAACATTTACTATAGACAATATCTTGTTTAGAATATTATTTTCAAGAAAAACGCTTTAAAATAGAAATAAAAGAAATTAAACTTGTAATTCCATAATCTAGCAACTTGGACAAATTTCCCAACTTACTTAATTCTTTAGATAGTTACTGGATACTTAATTAGATAGGTTCACGTCAGTTTTGTTGTATATTTAGCCATTTCGTAAATTTACTTAAATATTACAATCCCAAAATAATAAACACAATCTCAAAATAAACTTTCAAAAGTAATTTGTGTAGAAGCATTCAATGGCTCGACCCATCAACCTTGTACCACATACGCCACCTTGCCAGTCCATCCATCCACATCCTACTATTGGATTAATGGTCGTTAACCTGGATCTACAACTCAAGCCAATATAGTGAGTTAACGCTAAGCAAGTACAAGCTAATAACTCACATAAAATAATATTTGTAGTTTCATACATAGATGTTTTGTAAAATATGTAAATCTTATCTTAAAAACCATGAATTTAGGCCCGACGTACGTACCTTGCACGCAACCAACGGAGGACTGGGGAAGCGACCCTAACCAAGTTAGCCAGTAACATCATAACATAACATGAACATGAAGAAATCTCGGTCTCGGTACATAATATGAACATCAACAGACCTTGGTCTCGGTACGACGCTTAATGAAAACATTGTTGAATAAGCAGGACAATATAGGCAAGTAATTTGTTTTAGTAGTGCAACACCTTATATATCACTATTCCCCTCTTTGCTTGGGATTAATTAATTAAGGGGTACTAGTTTGGTTTACTCTGTATTTAGCAATAACTTGCATTTCTGCTCCAGGGTGATTTTAACATCTCTCCCCATTAATTAAAAAAAAAAAATGTTAGACAAGCAACTCTTCTACAACCAAATTACCTGCTGAAGAATTCGATTCATGCCGTTTTACATTTTTTCCCTTTTTTATTATGTTTTATTGCGTTTTTACTAATAATGCTAGGAAATTTAAGTATTGTCTTTTCTGCTCCTGTTCAACATTTTTTTTCTTCTTTAAAAAAAAAAAAAAAAAACAAGTGTGTTATTAAAGCAATGGCTCCACGGCCAAATTGTATTTATGCAGACTAATTTTATTCAGTATCGTTTTATATTTTCCTTTATTTATTTATTTTTTATATTTATTTGTCTTGCTATCATATAGCTGAAAGTTGTAAGTTCCGCTAATCTTCAGCACTGTTCTCACAAGGACCCATTCGAAAGGGCACTATCCATAAGAGGTCCTACTTTTTGACTTTTTTCTTTCTTTCTTTTCTTTTTTTTTTTCCCCCCTTAATGAACGTTCCATGTGATCTTCACGTTTAGTCTTTTCCTGAAGATGGCCAGAAAATATATTTTGTAGACTTGTTTTTTTTTTTAAAAAAAAAAATTTTAACAAGTCATTTTGTAGACTTGTAGTGAAGACTTGGAATTCATTGATAAGAGGTGGCGCACTCATGGATATTATGTTCAATTGTTTAAAGATCTATAACATTTACTTTTCAAGTCTTTGTGCATCTCTTTTATCTTTCATGGAAGCTTCGATCTCTTAATTTCTCTTTCCATACATTTTGCTTTCAATTTTCGCAAACTGCCCCTGAACTTTCAATTTTGAGTGTATTTAGGATTTTAATGGTGAGAAATTTTTTAACAAATTTTTGTAATCTCTTTTGATTATAGTGAAATTTTTTCGCCGATTTTGTTCGTGAACGTAAGTTAAAAACCGAACCACGTTAAATTTTTTATCTCTTAAATTTTTCTATTATTTATGTTTTACTGTAAATCTGTTTAATTTGACGTTTGACACAACATGCAGCTCATAAAGTACTTTTCTTGATAACTACTAGTTCCCAAGTCCGTCATATACCAGTGGAGTTTGCGCATGCGGCACCGGATCGACTGATCATACTCTATCTCCATTGTTATTGTTGTTGATGTTGCTGTTGTTCCTGTTGTTGTTATTATTGTCGTTTTAACATAAATTGTCCACTAGGTAAAGTGGAAGAACAGTCACTGTATAGAAGAGTGGTTGGATGCAAATGGACGTCTTTTATCTTATGCTTTCACAACAGCTTTTGTTGTCGTTGGAGCAAGCGAAGACGATTTTACAGAATCATCAGTGCATGGGGAAATAAGGCAGACCACTTACAACTGCATTCATCCTGGCTTCGATATGTCTTGCATCGGGGATGAGGGGACAGTAGTTTGTTTTTTTTTTTAAATTTTTATTTTTTGAAATAGATAAGTTTGTATTCCAAATTAGAGAAATACACACTCACCAATACTTCTCTAGGCAGTATTTTTGTATTGACAGGTAATTTGAAGATTATGATCCCATTTATTTTACCTATTTAAGTTTAGAATTTAAATTTTACTATAATAAAAAACTCTCAGAAACAGTCACATTTAACTTTTTTACTACTGTAAAAGCTCTCATATAAAGTCACATCTCAACTCAAATTAAAAACTCGAATCAGTGAACTAAACGGATAACTTTCTATCAAAGCTAGAAAATATGTTTTGTCTTTTACGTTTTTTTCTTCTCCCAAATACCCTTTTCTCAGAAGACTTCAAAAACTTGTACCATGACTGCATTAAATTTTACACATACCATTCTAATATTTTTATCACTCCTTAGAAAAATTAAAGCCAGGTTGTTCGTAATTATATGCAATACGTACTTATGATTTTGTAGGTTTTCTATAAGATGGGGCTGTGATCCGTGATCGTTTGCAAAATCTCCTCTCAATTAATTTATTTATGTTTCCTTAATTTTGCAGACTTTTTGCTTCTGTAGAATCATTGAAAATCTTCACTAACGCAGTACGTCCTTCTATTTCTTTAATGATGTTTTTTACACAATTTTGACGCGTCAACTTTTGAATGGCTAAAGCATTCTTTAAAAAATAATAATAATAATAACTGTTGGTCTAGCGGCACTAAGATTTTAGTGGGGTAGGATTTTGAGAGGTTGTGAATTCATTTCCGTCTTATATAAAAAACAAAGAACCTGCTGATACATGGCAAATTAAGTTTTGTGAATTATTTTTATCACTACGTCAGAATTATTATTAGTTTTGGACATACTATATTCAACATAGTTGGCAACTTGGCAAGTGCTTGAATGTTGAAGTTAATAGCCATTCCCATTTTTTGTCGTTTTCATTATGTTATCGGTTTTTTTTTTTTTTTTGTTATGTTTAATTACCTCCCCGCCGTGAATGAAACGACAATGACAATGCGGGTAGATAAATACATAAATAAAATAAAGAGAGAAAGAGAGAAATAAGTTAAGATTTGAGATGAATTAAAATTAATAGGTCAATAATTTACATGAGTTAATAAAATAACTTAAATTACTGTTTTCATCCATAATTTGTTTGGTTATGAATCATAACCTGATAAATTATTGTCTATAATTTATAATTTTTATCTATAATTTATCTGGCTATAAACTATAACTTAACAAATTTATTCATAATTTATTTAATTATAAATCATAACTTAACAAATTATTATTTATTAATTTTTATAATTAAAAATTAACTTATATAATTTTTTATTGACATATTTCTTACTATTTTGTAAAATAAATAATAAAAACTGTTCACTTTAAGGCTTAAGCCATAAGGACAGGGCAGCAGGCTCCATGGCCCACTGTCTTTGCTTCCAGCAACGTTTTTCCCGAGCATTTATTAGGAAAGGCCAAAAAAGCGAATAGTCAATACTCAAGAATGCCTTTTTCCTATGGACAAAGACTAGGGCGGGTTAGTAGTACCGTAAATTTTTAAAAAATTATTATTAATTATGTTTAAAAAAACAATTGTTATAAAAAACAGTTAAATATTTAATAATTATAATTATATAAGAATTTTTGGTTTTAATTATAATTTTTAAGTATTATTAGATTATTTTTAATTTTAATTGTAAATTTTTAAAAAAATTTTTAAAAATCATTTTTTATGATATTTATCAAATATAAATTTCAACTGTGGGCTCCAAAAATTACTACTAAACGCAGCCTAAAACCACTAGGCAGTAGTGGGCTTCCCTGCTCCAAACGAAACCAAAACATAAGTGGGAATCACCGAACTTTGAAGGACGTGAGTAAGAATGACCGAATTTTTAGAGCGAGTTTTTCTGGATTGATAGTCGTATCTGTAGTGTCAATTTTTTAACATTAAATTAGGTCAAAATCTATCACAAATAAAAAAAAATTCAGAACAGACAATTTATAATACAAATTAAAAAGCTAAAAATAAATAACTAGTGGTAGTTTATTTTTTCCGGTTTTTAAAAGGAAATTGTAGGATTTTTCCTTAGTAAATCCATAAGTTGTGGGCTTTACCTCATGATTAAATTTCATAAATTCAGGATTTACCGATTTCATAATGCGATTAGGTTTAATAAATTTGTAAGGCTTTACCCGATGAAGCCGAAAATTAAATATATTATTTGTCAATATATATTTAATATTACTATTTTTTACTTACATAATATATCTTAATTTTTTTAGTTAATAAACTAATCTTTTACCTTTGCAAAATCTTCTTTTTTTATATCAAAGGACGGTTTACTCCAAACTATAATAAATAGGTTATTATGTTGAAAAAAAAAATATAAAACAGACTATTTGCTACAAATTTCAATCTGTAAACTTTCAATAGTTACGGCAATTCCAATTGGGACCAATGTATTATGTTATGCTCATTCAGCGATGCCTTCTAACTCGAGTGCCATACGTCTTGCCGGGATCTTAGCATTCGTTTTCGATGACGGACCCGATGAGGCAAAAGGATTGGGTGGCATGATCAATTCTTGTCCTCCTTCAAGCATCTGAAGCACAACTTTCATGGTAGGCCGACTAATCGGGTGCCATTGAATGCACCAAAGTCCTACAATTGCGAGTTTCTTCGCAATTTTAGCGTCTCCTTCTTCTTCGATACGAATTCGAAGATCTTCGCCTTCTTCTAAAAGATTGTATATCCATTCCGGGTAATAAATTTGCTCTGTATTCTCCTCTACCATATTAGTATTCTTTCTCCCTCCGACCATTTCGAGCAACACCATTCCGAAACTATAAACGTCCGACTTATATGAGACGCTTCCAAAGTTTCTAGAGAACACTTCAGGCGCAATATAGCCCATTGTCCCTCTAGCATTAGTCATTGACACTATGCTTTGATCCCGAGAACACAACTTTGCCATGCCGAAATCGGAAATTTTAGGAGCAAATTTTTCGTCAAGCAAAACATTGTGAGGCTTTATATCGAAATGAAGGATTCTTTGATCACAGCCTTGGTGAAGATACTCAATTCCCTTGGCGACACCTATGGCAATGTCTTGCAATATCTCCCAGCCGAGTGAATGATTTGCGCCACCCGCGATCGATATATACTTTTCTAATGAATCGTTTGGTAAGAACTCATAAACGAGAGCTCTTTTAAATCCATCGGCGCAATATCCGAGCAGCCGAACCACATTCACATGATGAATTCGGCCCATTGTCGCCACTTCATTGATGAACTCCTCTCCGTTTTCCTTGATATCGTTTAGGATCTTCACGGCGACATAGATGTCGTTGGAAAGCTTACCTTTGAACACTGTTCCAAAGGCTCCTTGGCCCAACTTATCCTTGAAGTGGTTCGTGATCTTCTTGATGTCGGCGTAGGTAAATCTTGATGGCTTCAAGGCTTTGTAATCTTCCAAAAAAATTTTAATTCTCTTTCGGTTTTCTCTTTCATTTTTGTCCAAAGTATAGGCATGAAAAACTGCTATGGCTGCTAGTATAACACCAAAGGAGCCTGCAATTGCACCTGCACGCAGAAAATCAAAGTAAAAAAACAATACAAAGTCCTTTGAGTAAAAAAATAAAAAAATTAAAAAAAAAAACGTGTATTTCTCAAAGGGGCAAGGTAGACATCTCACCTGCAGTGACAGATAGATATTTCTTTGATGTACCTGTAAAAATATTGAACAAATAATTAGCTTGCCAAGAATATGGTATTTAATTAATTGAAAGCGAAAACAGTATTATTTAATCAAAATTTGCAAATTGAAAGTTGGTAGTTCCAATATTTTCTTGTAAGTATGTCAAATAAATTCTTTAACATTCCCAAAATTAATCAGCTTATGACGATTTGTATGATTAAAATGAAAACTTTTTTTCCTTGGTAAAAGAAAACGTGGAAAAACTGGCATCAAGAAAACTAATAGCATCCCGATAACGTTGATACTCACTAAAGCTCACATATGCCAATATACTAGACCTCCACAATATTAAATAAGAAAGTCAAAAAAACAAAATAAAAAACTGAAAATTATGCGTGTAAATCTGGCGTAAAACTAAATTTTAACACAAATCAAATTATAACATAAACTTTGTTTTCGTTAGGTGCAAATATGTGTCCTGGGGAGACTTAGAAACTAATTGAAAATGAAAGAAATGGAACTTGCTTTACCTTTTCTTGGTTTGGAAGACAGGACGGTGTAACATTCAGTTTTATCATCTCCATTTCCAGGTTTCTTCAATCTACATCTCTTGCCTTTCACTTCACAATCCATACAATTTGGTTTGTACCAACTAATCATTCACATATACGAAGAATAATATCCCTTATCGAGCAGGAATTGGAGAAAATCAGATCGAACTTTCGGAATATCGTACAACTTTGAACAGGACGTGAGCTCAGGCAATTGGTAATCAATTGTAGAGCGAGAAGGTAATGCAGTAATATAATGGTTGGAATCACTTATCTGGCAGTACTTCCGATTACTGACTAGCTCTGGTCTTTGTGATGAAGGGCATTTGAGTAGAGTAGAGCCACCGTGTTCATCGAATATGAACTGAGAATCAGGAGATGCTGATATGTTTATGAACAATTCCAAGTACTGTTCTTCAAGGCCACATTTATCTCGGTTATACAGGTGAATTCTCTGTAATTCATAGTCTATTTTGCTTACAAAGGGCTGGTACTTAATCGGTAATGAAACCGGCAGCTCCAGTGCCGTTTCGTTTCCGATGCAGAATAGATCGAACCCGGGATAGCTGCAGGCCTCGTCGCTTGGCCGCGTCCGGGTGTCCTTGAGCCTGAAGGGGAACTTGATTGTTGGCCCGTTTCTCCCACACCGCGATTCCTTGCACCACTCATTTTGTTTCGCTCCTTCGCACGATGCAACAGCTAATACAGAAAACAGCAAGCAAAGAAAAGAGATTATTTTTCCGATTGGAATAATCATATCTCTGCAGCCTAGAGAATACCATGTTCACTAATACTGCTTTGAAGCCTCTTAAAAGGAACTTCTTTATGCCAGTAGAAATGAATAAATGGGCTTACCCCGGTGACGTTTATTTAAAAAATTCTGTCCGGTATAGGTGTTTTTTTTTCATAAAAAAATTTAAATTTTAAAAATTAAAATTATAAATTATAATTCTCAATCCATAAATCAAATATCATCTTATTTTTTACTAGCTAGGGTTTAGTGCTTATTAAAGGGGATGAAAAATGTAGGTGACATTTAAGGTAATTTCTATAGAATAATGTTAGGAGCTGCGGTACTAGTTTAGGTCTCGTTTATTTTATCAATTTAAGTTTTTAATTTTAAATTTTTACAATAAAAAATTTTTAAAAAATATCACATCTAATTTTTTTTACTATAATAAAAAATTCTTAAAAAATATCACATATTAATTTAAATTAAAAATTTAAATTCACGGAAAATGGATGCCGCGTTAATCTTAATTTTATCACACCATGTGACAAGTTTGAAAGAAAATTCAAACCGCCAGAGTGGACTTGGAAAATTCAAAGATTCTCTGGCGGTATACTTTTTGAAGAAGAAAATTCAAAGCGCCAAAGTTGACTTGGAAAAGAGCTTTGACCCAATATTTGCTACCTTTGTCTTATTCACTAGATATTTCTCCGACAAACATGGTTCTTTTTTTTTCTTTTCTTTTCTTTAAGAAAAAGAAGTATTTCTACTTTATATGTGGACCCTACATAGCGTGATGGTAAAGCATAATTGTGGCTGGGTCTATGGTCCATGGTGGTCCTCTTTTAATAGTCTGAAACATGAAAGTTTGTTTCTTTAAGTCATCTGGTACTTGATTTAATGTGCCTGTGGCAACATCCTCATGTATACTAACCACTAACACGAGGCCACTAGCGCGAGGTTACTTTCTCCTTGTCAAATGTAAAAATTTCGGTACTTCTTACAAATTTTCCCAATCTATTAAATTCTTGATGAAAAATATCATGTAAATGTAAAAATTAATAAAAAAACTCTTTAATTTTTAACATAAATAACATGTGTTATATAAATAATAAATATCATTTAAATAGTGTATTGGTAAATTATTACTTTTTAACTCATTTTCATATAGTCACATAAAAATACAATTACATAATCAGAATAATCTTTTCTTTTACTGTACCTAACTTTTTCCTTAATTTATTTGACCAAAAGAGAACTTCAGCATTTCATCAATGGTGGCCAATAGTAATAACATAAGCAAAAAATTAATAAAAAGAGAAAATTTATCAGAATTATTAAACTTCAAAGCGAAAAATGTTAAAATTAAAGTTGAGGAGCATTTTGGGGCAACTTAATTTGTCCTAATAACTATATATATATACATATATATATGTGGACCCTATAAAAATGAAAAAAGTGGCATAACTTTGTCCGATCTCCCTCCCAGCAAATATTAGAAATTATGAGCGGAAGACCACCAATGTCAGTTGCAGGATTCATAGTCATTCTTGTAAAACTTATCATAATCATAATCATATCCAACAAGCCATGCTATGCAGCTGATAATGATCACCTCTGCTCTTCTTCATGTGGTAATATCCCCAAAATAGCCTCTCCTTTCCGACTGTTAAGAAGTCTTAGTTATGAAAGATTTAGTTTACACGTGTAATAACTTCATTGGATAGTCTGTTAGAGGTTATCCTCTAATTTATGTATAAATAAACAATTGTAACAGATTTGAGGTTAATGAGAATTAGTTCTTCTCTTTCATCAGTTTCTCTTTCTCTCTCTAGAAACGGTTGAGCTTGTTTCTTTATATGGTATCAGAGCCATTCAGCCGGTGACGGAGCTTCTTTTCCGACGATCGCCATGGGAGATGCTGCTCAGACAACTTCTTCTTCTTCTCGATTTGTTCCAGTCACTTTCTCGCATCCAGTTGCGTCGAAGCTGGACAACAATAATTTCTTGGTTTGGCAACGACAGGTTCTTGCAACTGTTCGCGGTCATCGCCTCCAGGATTTCCTCTCAGACTCCACACAGACTCCTCCGCGGTTTCTTTCTCCAGCGGATGAGCTTCTTCGCGTGATTAATTCAGCGTATGAAGAATGGGAGCAACAAGATCAACTACTTGTATCGTGGATGCTAGCTTCGATGTCGGATTCAATTCTTTCTCGCATGGTCAATTGCGAAACAGCGGCACAAATTTGGCGTACAGTCGAGGTATACTTCGCCTCTCAAATTAGGGCTAAAAAGTCCCAATTTAAAACTCAATTGCAAAATACTCGTAAGGATTCTTTGTCTGTCAATGAGTATTTGCTTCGAATTAGGCATTTTGTTGATATGCTTGCTTTAGTCGGCCATGGTATCTCCACTAAGGATCACATAGATGTAATTTTCAATGGCCTACCGCCTGAATATGATATCTTGGAAATTAGTGTAAATTCCAGTTTTAATGAATATTATGTTGAAGAAGTCGAGTCTCTCATTCTGGCTCAAGAAGTCCGAATTGAGAGAGCTGTTAAGCAGAGTGATGGTTTCAGCCTTTCTTCAGGGCCCTCTTTGGCCAATCTTGCCATGGCCAGTGGTCAACCAAACAAAAACTCACGTTTCAACAATTCCAATTTTGGCCAATTTCCTGTTTTCCCCGGGCAACCCTCTGGTGGTTTTCTCCCTAGGCCTGGACAGTTCTCTAGTAATCATTTCAACAAGAGCAGAGGCCGATTTAATCATGGCAGAGGACAGTCATGGAATAACAACAAGATACAGTGCCAACTCTATGGAAAACAGGGCCATATGGTTCTACAGTGCTATTATAGGTTTGACAGGTCTTTCACAGGACCCTCTCAGTTCAAACACTCTGTCCAGGGCAATTTAGCTCAGTGTCCAAACCCAAATTCAGCTGTTGATGCTCAAATGGGTGCTCTACTTGCAACTCCTGAAGCAGTTCTTGATTCAGCCTGGTACACAGATGAATCCGCTGACATGGAGTGGTTCCCTGACTCAGGTGCTACCAATCATCTGACGGCAGATCAGTCAAATCTCATGAACAGCTCTGAGTTCTATGGTTCGGATCAGGTGCATATGGGAAATGGTAAGGGATTGGCTATTAAACATATTGGTTCTTCCACTTTCTCTAGCCCCTTTGTTTCATCTAAATCTCTTACTCTTAAACACTTGTTACATGTTCCTGAAATTCGTAAAAACCTCTTAAGTGTCTCCAAGTTTGCAGCTGACAACAATGTATTTTTTGAATTTCATCCTAACTCTTGTTTTGTCAAGGACCTTATTTCCAAGGTGGTGCTACTGGAGGGGCGTCTTAAAGATGGCCTCTACGTGTTTGACAACTCTCAAGTCAAACTCAAGTCCACCATTCCAGTAAACTCTTCTCAGTATTGCACTTCATTTCATAATTCCACCAAGTTGTCAAGTTCTTTGAATTCAAATGTCAAAGCTTATACTAGTACTGTTGTTAAGCCATCATCTTTTGAATTGTGGCATAACAGATTAGGACACCCTGCAGATAAAGTTGTGAAACTGGTATTAAACAGTTGTAATCTCTCTGACATAAATAAAACTTCAACTGTTCCGGTTTGCAAATCTTGTTGTTTTGGAAAAATTCACAAATTGCCATTTTCTCTCTCAAATTCAGTTTATACTAGTCCTTTACAGCTTGTGTACTCTGATTTGTGGGGTCCCTCCCCTGTGTTATCTTCCAGTGGATATAGGTACTACATTCACTTTATTGATGCTTACTCTCGTTTTACATGGTTATATCTTCTAAGAACTAAGAGTGAAGCCTTACAAGCCTTTGTGAATTTCAAAACACTAGTGGAAAAACAAATTGGCTTACCTATTAAATGTGTCCAAACTGACTGGGGAGGAGAGTTTAGACCTTTTACAGACCTTTTGGTTCAACAGGGTGTAGAGCATAGGCATCCCTGCCCACATACTCATGAACAAAATGGGGTGGCTGAACGTAAACATAGACATGTTGTTGAAACTGGTTTGACACTTCTTGCTCAAGCCTCTATGCCATTCAAATATTGGGATGAAGCCTTTCGAACTTCTGTCTTTCTTATAAACAGGTTGCCAACACCAAAACTCCACAACAAAACACCTATAGAAACTCTCTTTCATACCAAGCCTGTTTACTCCCAACTGAGAGTGTTTGGCTGCACATGTTATCCAAACATAAGACCTTATAACAAAAAGAAACTTCAATTTAGGTCAATACCATGTACTTTTCTTGGGTATAGCATCAAACATAAGGGCTACAAATGTTTAAATCCATCTGGAAGGATATACATCTCTCGGGATATCATCTTTGATGAAAATTCCTTTCCTTTCTTCAAAACAGCACATCGTGTTACATCATGTCCTGCTTCATCTTCTCACACAGCCCCACTCAATATTCTCCCATCCTTGCCCTCTTCTCTTGTATCTGTGGAGGAACCTATATCTATAACACCAATCTCGAATCAAGACTTATGTGTGCAGGTTCAAGATCACAGCATAACACATGCTCCAGCATCAGACTTGCAACCTTCAGTCTCGGGTCCAGTGTAGGCTCCAAACCACAGTACAACTCATACTTCAGCATCAGACTTGCAGCCTTCAGTCTCGGGTCCAGTGCAGGCTCCAGACCACAGTACAACTCATACTTCAGCATCAGTCTTGCAGCCTTCCCATTCCATGGTGACACGCTCCAAACGAGGTATCTTTAAACCCAAAGTATACATGGCAGCAAGAGAGCCTCATACAGTTGAAGAAGCTTTGGAAGCAACTCACTGGAAACAAGCCATGACAGACGAGTTTCTTGCTCTCCAAAGAAACAACACCTGGAGTCTTGTCTCATTACCTCATGGCAGGAAAGCTATAGGCTGCAAATGGGTGTTTCGGGTAAAAGAAAATCCAGATGGCAGTATCAACAAATACAAGGCAAGACTTGTAGCTAAGGGGTTCCATCAGGTGGCCGGGTTTGACTTCACTGAAACATTCAGTCCA
>NW_010362321.1:421913-428409 GCF_000414095.1 Morus notabilis
TTCTCACTCTCGCACGCAGCAGGAAATGGTGTGTGAGACAACTCGATGTGAACAATGCTTTCTTAAACGGAGATTTGCAAGAGGAAGTGTTCATGGAACAGCCCGCAGGTTTTGTTGATCAACAAAATCCAACATTAGTGTGCAAACTCCACAAGTCTCTCTATGGCTTGAAACAAGCTCCAAGAGCTTGGTTTGAAAAGCTTCATCATGCGTTGCTGCAACTTGGTTTTCACTCAGCTAAATCAGATCAATCTCTCTTCATTCAGGTCACCACCAAGTGGACTATATACATCCTTGTTTATGTGGATGATATACTCATAACAGGAAGTGATGAGTCAGCTATTCAGGAACTGTCTACAAAGCTTAACACTGCTTTTGCACTCAAAGATTTAGGAGAGATTGATTACTATCTTGGCATACAAGTTACGAAGACAACTCAAGGTTTGTTTCTTTCTCAACGCAAATATGTAACAGACTTACTATGTAGAACCAAGATGCAGTTTGCAAAAGGTACTTCAGCGCCTATGACCACAGGACAAAAACTCACATCTTTTGGCAGTGATCCAGTGAGTGATGTCCAACTGTACAGAAGTGTGGTGGGTGCATTGCAGTATGTGACAATCACCAGGCCAGAAATCTCTTACAGCGTTAACAAGGTTTGTCAATTCATGCAAACACCTCTGGAAGCACATTGGAAGGCAGTAAAGAGAATTCTGAGGTATTTAGTCAGTACGATAGATCATGGACTTCATTTGAAAGAATGTCACACGGAAAAACTGGATTTAGTTGGTTTTTGTGATGCAGATTGGGCATCAGACATTGATGACCGCAGATCAACATCAGGGTTTTGTGTCTTTCTTGGTTCTAATTTGGTGTCTTGGCAATCCAAGAAACAACATACTGTGTCAAGATCATCTACAGAGGCAGAGTATAGAAGTTTAGCCAGTGTGGTAGCTGAAATATCCTGGCTTCAGTCTCTTTTAACCGAGTTGCATTTTCAGACAGTAACAACACCAATCATCTGGTGTGATAATCTTAGCACAGTGCATCTAGCAGTAAATCCAGTGCTGCATGCCAGAACCAAGCACATAGAACTGGACTTATACTTTGTTCGAGAAAAAGTCATGAGGAAGCAAATAGAAGTCCGGCATGTACCTGCTATTGATCAACTAGCTGATGTGTTCACCAAAGCCATTTCAAGTTCTGCCTTTGGTCTCATTCGTGGCAAACTTAAAGTAGAAGATTTAGCTACTTTAAGTTTGAGGGGGACTGTTAAGAAGTCTTAGTTATGAAAGATTTAGTTTACACGTGTAATAACTTCATTGGATAGTCTGTTAGAGGTTATCCTCTAATTTATGTATAAATAAACAATTGTAACAGATTTGAGGTTAATGAGAATTAGTTCTTCTCTTTCATCAGTTTCTCTTTCTCTCTCTAGAAACGGTTGAGCTTGTTTCTTTATACCGACTCACAACCGATCCTCTGCACTGCGGCGATCTTAGGTACAACCTCTCTTGCGAAAACAACACCACCGTTTTGCACTTTTATTCCCGCGAAGATTCCCAGAGATTTAATTCTGAACCTCCGAAGAGATACATCGTACAAGCAATCAATTACGACAACTACACGATTCGAGTCGCGGATCCCGGTTTTGTCGGGGAAAACTACAATTGCTCCTCCATCCCTCGCAACACTCTGTCCACATCAAGCAAGTTCTTTCTCGACTGGAATCCTTATCTTTACGAACCGGAAATCAGGTACGGATTTCTGAAACAAGCATCCTTGTCGGGATATCCCAAGGCGACTTGCAAGAGCTCTCGAAAGATCTCGCAGACCATAATATTCTTCACCTGTGGAAAGCCAGTTGATTCTTCTAATTACATAGAAAGTCCTTGCGTATTCAACGGTAATTGTTCCGGTTCTACTTTGTCCGAAGGCAAAAAGTACTCTTACTATTATGTAATGGATGGTGATGGCTTGATCAGTACTTTATCCGATCTGGAGGAATCGTGTTGTTTAGAGCGAATGTCTCTCATAAAGAAAGGAGAGATGAAGTACACTAATGCCGAAAATATCCATAACGATTTAGTTCGCGGATTTGAGCTTTCATGGTTGCAGAGTTTCGACAAAATCGGAGATCGTCTTTGCTATGTCCATGATAAGGACCCCAAGAAGGTTTCTTGTTTATCTGGCTGCTCCTTCATAAACTACAGAGTATCATTTGGGTGTAGTAAGTAAAATACATACCAGATTGTACTCATTCTTTTTATTTATTTACTTATTTATTTATTTTCATGAGTACTCAAAGTTCATTACAATGGAATGTGTTAAAAATAAAAATAATTTAGTCATTTGGATTTTGATGCAGGCCCTTTCCATACGCTTCTTGCCTACCTTCAACGTAAGATTTCTGTTGCATCAGTTTTGCTCCTCTATGAAATTCGTTTCTGGAATTAATAAAAGGCTTTTTTTTTTTTGCATTGATACCTCCTCAACTTTAAGAATTTGACAATTTGGTCTCTTAACCTTTTTTTTCTTGGCAATTCACTTCTTAAATTTTGAAATTTGTTACGATATTGATCAAATTAAAAATTACATTATTGATCAAATTGAAAACGAAATTAAAAATTTAGACGGTATCTTCCACGTGAGTGTCTAATAAAGATAATTCTGATCTTTTTGCATCGAATTAAACCTTTTTTTTACAAATCATGAATGAAAATTTTTTTAAAATTAGGGGACGCGTGATTTTTCTTCCAAAAAGAGTATCCATACAAAAAAGCCTTAATAAAATGTTTCGGGGTTAAATTCACAGAATAAGCAACTTCAATGCACTAGTTGAAATCGATTGCTTATCACATCATGAAATTTATACAATTTCTGTGTAATTTTATTTATGATAAACAGCCATTTTGGTTTATTTTAATTTATATGGGTGCTTTTTTTTATTTCTTGCAGTTTACCTTTACATCAGGGGAGGATACAAATTCATTGGTAAGACCATATACACAGAAATATATTCCTTACATATTGAACGAGCTTAATTTAGGGGTTTCTAAGTAAATGGGCCTCCTTCAAATAACTAACAATGTTTTGCTACATTAGGAAAATTTCCTATTTTAGAATTGGTAGTCAATGATGTCCTGATTTATGGTTAATCACTTATATAAAATTAGTTAGTGAATAACTAATTTCAATCAATAAGTTATCAGTTTATGATTGATAAACCATAGGTAAATCAGGGATATAACGGTTAATCATCGATAAATTATTGGTTCTTCACTGATCACCATTAATTAAAAAGGGGTGGTCAAAACTGGTTATCCACATAATTTTTCCTCAAAGTTACTTGGAACATAATCTTTTCCTGCAGTGGCAGCGCTAGCACCAAGAACAATAGCGGGGATTATATTTCTGATTGGCCTTTTGATTTACAAATGGAAAAGGCGGCATTTTTCTATGTACGAAGACATTGAAAACTTCCTTCGAAGTCAGAATAACCTAGCGCCTATAAGATACTCGTACTCGGACATAAAGAAGATGACTAAGGGCTTCAAGGAAAAATTAGGCGAGGGAGGCTTTGGCTCCGTTTATAAAGGAAAACTCCGCAGTGGTCATTTTGTAGCAATTAAGATGTTGGATAAATCTAAAGGGACCAACTGGCAAGATTTTATAAATGAAGTTGTTACCATCGGAAGGATTCACCACGTCAACGTTGTGCAACTAACTGGTTTCTGCGTCGAGAAATCAATACGCGGTCTTGTTTTTGACTTCATGCCTAACGGATCTCTTGATAAGTATATTTTTTCTAGAGAAGGAATTAGCTCATTGAGTTGTGAGAAAATATTTGAGATCTCACTTGGAGTCGCACGCGGCATCGAATATCTTCATCGGGGATGTGACATGCAAATTTTGCATTTCGACATTAAACCACACAACATTCTTCTTGATGAGAATTTTTTTCCAAAGGTCTCTGATTTTGGACTAGCAAGATTATGCCCTCTGGATCATAGTATAGTGTCTTTGACTGCGGCAAGAGGCACCATTGGATACATTGCTCCAGAGCTGTTTTACAAAAACATTGGAGGAGTCTCCTACAAAGCCGATGTCTATAGTTTCGGAATGTTGCTGATGGAAATGGCAAATAGAAGGAAAAATGGGAATGTGGGGACAGAGGAATCAACTGCGACTTATTTTCCTCTTTGGATATATGACCAATTCATCCAGGGAAAGGACATAGAAATACAAGATGCCACTGAGGAGGAACAGAAGACGATAAAGAAAATGATGATAGTAGCATTGTGGTGCATACAGATGAAGCCTTGTGATCGCCCGTCAATGAACAAAGTCATAGAGATGCTCGAAGACGAAATTGAAAACCTACAAATGCCTCCAAAGCCATGCCTATATCCGGATGAAAGAAACGTACAAGGCTCTTTGGAGACACTAGATACAACATGGTCATCAGTTCCATCAGATGAAAACTCTGTGGAAATTAGTTTAATTCAAAACTCATACTAAGATAAATTTGATAGTCATTTGCAGGCCGAGTATGTGGAGCCATTAATGATCTACTCTTTGATAAATTTTTCATATCTTTTCTAATCTTGTTACTTGATCAAACATATCAAATTTTTATCATGCCATATCAAGTGCTTTTGTACCTTTTGAACCTTCAGTTTTGAAATTGTTTCAAATCCTAAATGAAGAAAAATGTTTATATCATCTCTAGAACAGGGTAAATTAGGGACCAAAATGCAGAGCATGCTAACCAGTAGACATCAAAAGACATGTTCATTAGCACTAATTAATTTACCATTAGTAAAACTTTCCCCAGTTAGTTTTATGCCATATCCTTTGCTGTCATTAAAATCAAAATTTGATATAGTTACTTTTTAAATTGTTACAAGCGTTACAAAAAAAAAAAAACTTCTCACATATATATGAGAACAGAGGAAAAGACGGTTGAATTCATCGTGGAGCAGAAAAGAGAGTACTTACTCGTATAACCTAAATTTTTTTTTCGCTTTTGAATTAATTAATAGCAAGAGGAATCAAAAGGGATTCTTAAGTTACCAAGCCAATAAAAATTAATTTAGTCCCTATCAATGAGGGAAAAACCATTTATAATGTTTGCTTTTAGAATCGATCCCATATTGAAACTTTTAAGGATAGCACTCACTTAATACTCTAAGATACAAAAATCAAATTAAGAATTAATACAGAAATTAACACTTTCTTAAATATGGCTCTAATGTTGCTGTAACCAATGCTCTCTAACCTGGATTTCATGATATATATAGAATTTTTATGGAAGACATGAAACGATTTTATATATGAAAATTCCAATATTACGAGTAAATGACAAGCATAGACCAAGCAAACTAGATATACAGAGGACTAGAATTTTTTCTTCTTTTTTTTTTCCTGAAAATACAAAAAATTATAATTGCAGTGTGGGAATGTGTGAACAAAATCCCACATTGGCTAGACATGCAATTGAGAATGGGTCACCCTAAGGACCCAACATGCAGTACTAATATATAGGGGTCTTAATGACTGATCTCTTGTGAACTCACAAACTGATCGTTATCTTGGCACGCAATATCTGAGACCAAACCAGGCTCTTCCAAGTCCTCTTCTGATAATGTTGATATTGAACATGATGTCTCCCCAGCAACCTCAACGTTGTGCTTAACTTGTACTTGCTCTTGCAGATATACGTAAGGCTTTGGAGGCATTTGTAGGGAGTCAAGTTCATCTTCGAGCAATTTCTATGACTTTGTTCATCGGAGGGCGATGCCAAGGCTTCATTCGTATACACCACAATGCTATTATGATCGTCATCTTTACAGTTTTCAATTCCTCCTCCGTGGCATCTTCTATTTCCATGTCCTTTACTAATTTGGTCATATATGGTAAGGCTTTGCAGGCATTTTGTGGGGAGTCGAGTTCATCCTCGAGCATTTCTATGACTTTGTTCATCGAAGGGCGATCACAAGGCTTCAATTGTATACACCACAAATATTGCAGTACCAAATCCGGCAAAACACCAAATCCACTCCTTTCCAATTAAAGCTGAGAGGACCAATTTAATCCTTTCCAAAATTGAAGTCAAACAACTTTTTCTCTTCCTCATAACTCGATCCTCAAATCTGCACCATGATCACGTAGTACCTGTTTTTGAATTTAAAAACACGTTGCCAAAACATGCCAACTAGACAAAATACCTAACAGAAATGTTGTTCTCGCAGGAGAGCTCATACCTTGAATCACCGCCGTGTTTAGGATCGGTTGTAAGTCGAAAAGGGTAACTAATATTGTGGAGATGGCCGCAGAATGAAGGGGGACAGTGATGCTTAGTCTGTGCATCGATTGTTTCATAGAAATTGACCATCAATGCAAAGTGGGCTATGATCAATCGGGTTAAACATGTTAGTTTACCATTCCATCCCAAAAGCTTAAGCTGTTAGGAGGTGGGCCAACAATAGTTTTT
>NW_010362322.1:0-1468 GCF_000414095.1 Morus notabilis
TTATGGCCGCAGGTTGCCTGCGGTCCTCCACTGAAGCACAGGCCCAATAGGGCCTGTGCTGGCTTCTCTATCATAGGCCCTAAATGGGTCCTCATATTTTTTTTATTTTTTTTTTCAGATATGGGCCGAAGCCCAGAACTTTGCCCTAGGATGGCCGCAGGTAATAACCTGCGGCCCTTACTTCAATTGCACAGGCCCTATCGGGCCTGTGCTTCCTTTTTTTTTTAGTTTTGGGCTTTTGCCCTAGGTCGCAACAGTGTTGTGACCCTTCTTCTCCAATGACAGCCACCAGTCTTCTTACCACCGCTCAACTTCTTCACCTACGGGTAGGAAAAAACAAGTGTGAGAAGGCTCGACAGCAGCACAGAGATCTTTTTTAAAAAAGAAAAAGAAAGGGGGGGGGGGGGGCCCGGGACAGGAGGTTTGGACTTAGAGTGGGAGGATAAATAAAAGAACCCCCTTTGATTGGGGGAGGCCCTGAGGGAGTAGCAATACAAGAATTCCTCGACGGTTAGGTTGAGGCTCAAGAACTTCCTCCATAATATTATCATAGAATTTATTGTCACCCAACAATTGGGTGACAACTGTGCAGGAGAGATCTTGTGAAGACTGCAGAGGGCCTTCACAAATGGATGGAAGGGCAGAGTCAGCCCAAAGGTGAGAGCACGTGTATACACGGTCATATGATTGGGGGGAGGGTTGTGAGCCCTGTCGTCGGGGGTCGGAATGATCAAGTAAAAGTGCAGGGGGTCGATCCCTGCATCAGTGAATGCCCTCCTAGCGGCGTGGGGCCTGATCTTCGATGGGTCAAGATCTGTGGCCAGTCCCGAAAGGGTGCTTGTCGACGCTACCCTGTATCCTCGACCCCTGGAGGGACTGGCTCGTACGTCAGTACCCTCATCGTCGAGGAGAATGAGCGCGTCCGGTTGAGAAGCCGAGGCTGACACCTCAACATACTCGTCCACTTGACGAAGCAAGGAATCCCCGCTTTCGCCCGAAGATGCGCTCGAAGTCGCGACATCCTCAGGATCATCCCTGACCCTATGTGCAGAGACCTCTTGACCTTTAGTCTGCTTCGACGACATGTTCTGGAAAAAGGCAAACAAGGGGGGCGAGTTAGCTCCTAGTGGTCGAGAGGTCAAAAGCGCAGACCAAGAAGAAAAACAGGATGCGCCATGAGTCAGGGAGGCCCAGAGCCAAGCTCGGGGGCCTCAGGCCAAAACAGCGGTGCCCAAACGGGTCAGGCAGTGTAAGCTCAGCCATCGGCGCAAGGCTGGCGGAATCAGGGAAGTACACTTCCCCTCCTTACAGTGCGTTTTGGCATGACCGTCGTAGACACTGGAACCAGACCCACGAGAAGAACGAAGGGAATGAAGACTTACCAGATTCGGAGAAAGCTTGAGTCTAAGGGCAAAAGATGATCAAAGTGCGGAAGGATGCACGGAGGCAAAAGGCTCGGGCGAAAATT
>NW_010362323.1:0-851 GCF_000414095.1 Morus notabilis
TCGTAGATCGCGAAGAGAGCATCAATCTAACGGCTGATGGGCCCCATTAGAACACTAAAAGTTGTCTCGTTCCCGTGTCATTTGTAGATCGCAAAGAGAGCTTCTTTAATCTAACGGTTGATGGGCCCCGTTATGACACCAACATTTGTCGCCCTTCCCGGGCGGTTGTAGAGCTCGAAGAGAGCTTTGATCTAACGGCTGATGGGCCACGTTTCGACACCAAACGTTGTCACCATTCCAGTGGCGGTGGTAGAACGCGAAGAGAGCTTCGATATAACCTCTGATGGGCCGGCCCCATTACGACACAAAAAGTTGTCGCTAAATTCGTGGTGGTTGTAGAGGGGGAAGAGAGCTTTGATCTGACGGATTATGGGACCCGTTACGACATAAAAAGTTATCGCCGTTCCTGTACCAGTTGTAGATCACGAAGAGAGCTTCGATCTAACGGCTGATGGTGCTCGTAACGACACTAAAATTTGTCGCCCATCCCGGGGCCGTTGTAGATCGCAAAGAGAGCTTCGATCTAACGGCTTATGGGCCCCGTTTCGACACCAAACGTTGTCGCCATTCTAGTGGCGGTGGTAGAGTGCGAAGAGAGCTTCGATATAACCTCTGATGGGCCGGCCCCGTTACGCACCAAAAGTTGTCGCTAAATTCGTGGCGGTTGTAGAACGCGAAGAGAGCTTCGCTCTAACGGCTGATGGTCCCCGTTACGACACCAAAATTTGTCGCCCATCCCGGGGCAGTTGTAGAGCGCAAAGTGAGCTTCTATCTAACGGCTGATGGGCCTCCTTTCGACACCAAACCTTGTCACCATTCCAGTGGCGGTGGTAGGGTGCGAAGAGAGCTTC
>NW_010362324.1:0-282 GCF_000414095.1 Morus notabilis
ACCTAGTTTAAGACACATTCGCATATGGGGGAGTCCAGCACACGTGCTGCGGCAAAAGACCAGGAAGTTGGAACCAAGGTGTTTGTATCGACAAATGCCACTTTTCTGGAGCATGACTATATGATAGATTTTAAGCCCAGAAGTAAAATAGTATTGGAAGAGTTACTTTCTGATTAGATCGGACCACAACCGACAAGAGTTGTCGAACCACTCAAAGAAAAGACCACAGTTCCTAATCAGACTCTTAAGGCACCTCGTCGTAGTGGGAGGGTAAGCATGTTA
>NW_010362324.1:621-1491 GCF_000414095.1 Morus notabilis
CATTGCAACATATTTTGACTATGATATATGGCAGATGGATGTCAAGACAGCTTTTTTGAATGGCTATCTTGAGGAAACCATCTATATGGAACAACCAGAGGGTTACATAGAGGAAGGCCAAGAGCAAAAAGTCTGCAAGCTGCAGAGGTCAATTTATGGATTGAAGCAGGCTTCTAGATCATCGAACATCAGGTTTGATGAGGCTATAAAGTCTTATGGATTTGATGAAAATATTGATGAACCATGTGTCTACAAGTACAATAAAGAAGAGAAAGTGGTCTTCTTAGTTCTTTACGTCGATGACATCCTACTCATTGGGAATGATGTGGGATTGACGATAGATGTAAAGGAGTGGTTAGCCAACCAATTCCAAATGAAAGATTTGGGAGAGGCAAGCTATGTTCTTGAGATTAAGATTATTCGAGATCGCAAGAAAAAGCTTTTGGCATTATCACATGCATCTTATATAGACAAAGTGTTGTCTAGGTACTCGATGCAAAACTCTAAGAAAGGAAATTTACCTGCTAGGCATGGTATTCATCTTTCTAAGGAGACGGTATCCCTATGCTTCAGCTGTGGGAAGCCTTATGTATGCCATATTATGTATAAGACCAGATATCTGCTACGCAGTGGGAGTAGTCAGTCGCTACCAGTCCAACCCAGGATTAGACCATTGGGTTGTAATAAAATGTATTCTCAAGTATCTTAGGAGAACGAGAAACTATATGTTGGTATATTCCGTAGAAGATCTATCTCTCACCGGATACACAGATTCTGATTTCTAATTGGATAGAGATAGTCGACAGTCGACATCTAGATCTGTGTTCACTCTTAATGGAGGTGCCGTGGTATGGAGAAGTGTAAAGTAAA
>NW_010362325.1:15000-35610 GCF_000414095.1 Morus notabilis
ATGCGACTTGTGATAAGTAATAACTAGTAACCTTGAAAGCCACCTCACCTCTACCGAGGAAACGAGCATTTGAAGTTTTAGGTGTCGTTTATTTTATTATTTTTAATTTTTAATTTTAAATTTTTATATTTAAAATTTTTTTAAAAATATTACATTTAATTTTTTTATTACAATTAAAATTTTTTAAAAAATATTATATTTTAACTTAAATTAAAATTTTAAATTTGTAAAGTGAATTAGGAGACATACGGCCATATGGTCCATATATTATTATGTAGTACTGCACTTTCCTCCTTTCATACGTACGCATATAGAAATACAATTATGAGCCGAAAAACATATCTCTTCGTCTATATACATATACATATTAAAAAAAAATATTTTGGTAAGGCTTAACGAGGTGATCTAGGATTAAGAGCTGGTGGACATTTGGTCAAACTAACCTTCCCGTCCTTGTAATTATCTTAAATATCTCTAATCTTCTCATAAAGTAATATATAGGGTTATTTATAAAAATAACATCAATTACAATAATTATTTTATAACTAGCACTATTTTTTTATATTTTTATTTTTAACACTATCACATCAGTAATTAAAAGACTCACAAAGTTAAATTGTTAAAATTATTCATTCAATATCATATTTCAGTTTCTCTATTCAATTTTTCTCTCTTCATTTAAACTCTATCATTTTTCTCTCTTTCTCTTTCTCTCTCTTCATTTGAACTCTCATATTTTCTCTTTCTTTCTCCTCTCTCTCCTCACTTAAACAAATTACATATATATTTTCTATTTCTTTCTTTTTATTTGAGCTCACAATTTTTTCTCACCTTCTCTTTCTCTCTGTTCATTTAAGCTCCCACATTTTTTCTCACTCCCTCTCTTTCTTTCTCCGCTCTCTCTCCCATTCTCCTTATATGAACAAGTTGCATATATTTTCTAGAGGCGTTTAATCTCAATTTACATCTAATACGCGCCACAACCTCATTTAGAAGTGTTAATAAAGAGCACTTTAACTTTTTTTTCCACAAATATGGTAAAGAATCTTAAAAAAAAAACGTCTAGGTTATGATTTTGAGGGAAGCAATTGGTCAAATTTGTTTCCAATTTGAATAATAAATGGAATATCAGTTAGATTTACTTTGTGAGCATCATTATGTTCGCAAAACAATAGGTGTGTTTGGAACTCGTTCAAAAATGATTTCATTTTTTGTATGAAAATAGAAATGAAAACGTTTTCAATCTCAGACATAAATCATTTTTAAAAATGTGTTTGGTAGTTTTATCAAGATATTATTTTCAGTATAAAAAAACCCCATTAATGTCTCTCTCTACTCAAGAGAGAAGAAAACGAAAATAAAAAATGAAAAAATGACTTATTTCTCTATCATTTTACACTAAACCAAAAAATCATTTTCATTTCTCTTTTTTGTCTTTAATTGTGCTAAACACCGTTTTGGAATCATTTTTATTTTTTTATTCTTGAAAAACGTGAAAAATAAAAATAAGAACAATTTTAAACACGACAAATAATTTTCGTTTACCAAGTAGTCATTACGATAGTGACTAACGGTAATTATCGTTGTGACTCATATAGTAATTATCATAATTACTAGTGGTCATAATAGTGATTACTAACATCATATGCTAAACTTTTTTTTTTTCATGAGTGGGATTTTAATGCTAAATTAACTTTCAAATTAGTTCTCTTAGATACACAATTCAAACGTTCTTTTTTCAAGGTTTCTTATTTTAGATTTGTGAGTTATGCATGTTTTATAGGACGTCGGAAGGCCAAGAGAATACCCGTTGGATTCTTGATGGAATTTAAGATCCGTAATGCAGAGGTGGCACATAGAGAGGTGAGAGGTGGCTCTTGACTTATTAGTTTACCTATTTTTTTAACCTCGACCGGCGGATCAGTTTGAGTACTCTATTACTAACTTATCCACTGAAACGTGGATTGTCGACATTGTTCAAGATTTCTTTTAATGTTGGTTACACATTTGTCTTCGCACTTTGGAATTTTGAACTTTTGGTATGAGTATATTTGATGTTTTGATGTCTTGTTTGTTTATTTTTTTTTAATTCCATTTTAAAAGAATTATGAAGCACAAATATGCTGCTACGGTGGCTAAAAAAAAGTTGTTTAGTGAATAATTTAGGCATTTTTTATTCAGAAAATTGATTATGGTCATTACAGAAATTATTATAGTGTGTCAATTCAACTACTTTGTCCTGCTGGTAGTAGGATTTCTTTACTGCTTATACATCAAATAAAAAAACTACCAGTAGAATCTAAAAAAAAAAAAGTTATTAGTGAATAACTTAGGCATTTTTTATTCAAAAAATTGATTATGGTCATTGCAAAAATTACTGAGTGGTCATTTTAGAAATTACTGTAGTGTACTAATTAAATTATTTAGTTTTACAAGTAGTAGGATTTTTTTACCGTTTATGCATCAAATGAAAAAATTAACAATAGAATCTTAAAAAAAAAAAGTTAGTGAATAACTTAGGTAGTTTTATTCGAAAAATTGATTATGATCATTACAAAATTTACCGATTGGTCGTATAAAAAATTAACGTAGTGTACTAATTCAACTATTTTATTCCACATTTACACAATTTTTTGGTTAATAAAGAGCACTTGGACCTTTCGTCAGAGAAATTTATACAGGGCCAGCGAAAGAATGATCATTATATGGTATCTAATTAAGCTATAATGAGTCACTCTTAAGTTAATTGCGAGAGTCAATATATAATGTTATTATATATACCTAGATCATAATTCTACCACATGAATAATTAGTACGTATTGTAAATATATATTAATATGGTTCATGAATTGCAAGTTACATGATTAATATATATTAATAGGATCAAACAGTAGTAGCAATATGCTTGTTGTTGTGGTTTTCAAATACTTGTCCTTATTGCCCAGCAGCAGCAGCAGCAGTGGGTACACCAATTATTGATGGTTCTGGAGGGGAATATCATGTAATTCAAAAAGTAGACGAGGCTTAGAGCAGCCAAAAGCCAGTAGAAGAGGTCAAGCCTGTCTTCGTGAAGATCATGTTACTGCTGCTGGACGGAGAATGTCTGGAGTTGGGCTAAGATGGTGTTTAAGAAAGGGGGGAGAGAGAGAGGGGAGGGGCGGCGGGGAAAAGAGAGAGAAGAGAAGGAAAACGTATCTAGAGTTCTCAATAATATACATGCGTTAAGTTCTTAAAATGTGACAGTGTTAAAATAAAAATACGAAAAGTTAATCATAATCCTAACATAATTATTGTAATTTGTGTTATTTTTGTAAATAACCCTAATATACATCTATATTTACCACAAAGGGATTTTTGATAATTAGAGAGAATAAGAAATGTGTGAATGACTTTGCCAAGAATTAACTGATGCCAAAATGTTCAATATCTACTTGTGTAACTAGTAACTACAAAATCACCTAGAAATAATATCCACAGCTGATTATGTATCTCAAAAATCACGCATTTAATTGTTATTCATTTTGGCTATCACTCTACTAACATTTCCATATTAAGATTTCCATATGCATCCAAGCACACCCAAGAGTAGTTGTCGGACAAAACCGAGACAGTGTAACGCCAAAATGCTCAAAACCGCTGTCCATTTAGACACAGGAGAGTTTTGCTTCAACTCTTGCCTTACGCTTACCTTATCTTTTCTCCATATGTTTAATTTTATGATTCTAATTAGGGTTTTTTCTTTTTTTTTTTTTTCTAATCAACATATCCGACCCTTATCATAGCTCAAGGGTTAACCCGAAAACCATTCATCAGTAGTTGTCTTGTGGTGTGTGCAAATATTATATGCCCCTTCAAACAACGTAAAGAATGATATACATTCCTCTCATTTCTTAAGTGGAATTTCTTTGTAATTTGCCATCACCACACACCTCTGCCCTCCTCACAATCACACACCAACATCAGTTTTATACATACATACATATATATATATATATAATACTCTAATTTACGCGACATATATTCGTTGCAACAATGCTAAAAGACGTATTTTTTTTAATAATTATGTTCTAACGGACCACTAACTGAAAGGTCGAAGTGAATGGAACTAAACATGTTTGAATCAAATAGTAGTTTATTTTTCCTTTGGGTAACTCCTGTTTTCTGCCCAAGAGAAAACTAAGCATATCCAGTCCGCGTGTGTGTTAACTACCTCATATCAACAAATGGAAGTACAAGCATCTCTACAAAATTTCAAACTTTTCTTCACAAAAAAAAAAAAAAAAAAAAAAAAAGAGAAAGTGATTTACAACCAAGAAATTCTCAACCGGGTATAACTTTGGGAACTAGCTAGACAAATGGAAGTATAGTTGCAATGCAATTCACCAAGGTTTCAAATCCCCCTTAGGCCCTGCAGTCCAATTCAAAACCCTCTCACCAGGCATCAAGTAGACACTCTTGTCATGAGGCAACTTGCGAGCTAGCCCGTTCAGTATCTGATGAAAAGCGTCGCCAGGCTGTGCAGGCTGCGGGAACATCATTGCCCGTTTCATGAAAGGATTTGCAAGCAACCTCTGCTTCCTCAAGATCACTTCCGGCGGAATGGATGTGAGGATCTCATCTAGCTTTGGCACATCTTCCTCCGCCACAAACACTCCTATTTCCTCCCAAGGGATAGCGTCCGCAAAGGGTAAAACTATGTCGTCGGCTATAATCACAGGGATGCACCCGAACACCACTGCCTCAACTAGCCTAGGACTCCACGGCGCCCACCCCAGAGGGCACAAACAGAATATGGCTCTCTGCATGTCTTCATAGTACGTGGTTGGGTGATCAGTTGAGATGTCAAACAGAGGGTTGTTCTTAAAATTCTCCCACACGGCTGCTCTAGCACCCCTGTTATCCAAATTCAGTGAGTTGTCTGAAACAATAAATGATAATTCCCATCTAAATTAATGAGGACAAGGCCATGAATCAATGATACATACAGAATATTGTCTCGTTCCTATCTCATATATATTATAGTATATAACCAACATATATCCACTTGAATCAAAGAGGTAGTACTAGTCTCTCTTTTGAGATAGTTATGGTGAAACATCAAATGTGAAGATCTAAGTAGACAGAAATTCAAGCATTGTCTTATCCTACATTAGCCATTGATGACATCTTGGTGACTTTGTTGGATAGAATGACGTTATTTTTTAAGTCAAGATACCATGTTAAGATGGAATCCATGAATATTAGGCTTTATTTCTGCTAACAAGAAAATAACATCTAAAATAAAAATAAAAATTCCATGACTTTTACATACAGCAATCTACAAACTCCCTAAATTCTGCATCAAACATACCTTGCATAGTAACCACCTTCAGGATCATTATTAACATCATAAAACAAACCACGAAAGTAGACGAAGATGGACCGGGGAGTGTCTTGGGGAATCAAGTGGGCTTGCATCTTTTGAGGTGGAGCGTACGGAGGAATGGTGATTGAGCCCTCATTCAAGCACACGTGATTCCTTTGTCCAAAAGTCTGAACCAAAGTAGCACGCTGGAGCAACGGAAGAATTCCCCGCTCAATAGCTTTCTCTTCCTGCACGATATCCGTAGAACATAAAGCTTTTGCCCAAGAAAGAGTCATGGAAAGAAAGATAGCATTAGTACAAGGGAGGGCATCTCAATTTGACCTGATAATGAAAGCAGGCTCCAAAATCATGGGGAACAACAAAGAAGTGATCAGCGCCTTCAGTCCTATTCCAAAAAGGCCAGTTTGAAGAGATGAGCTGAATGGCACTTCTCATCATCCTCGGAGACTTGAAGGGCAAAGGCAAGCCATTGGGAGTGAGATCACAAGTAGTATATATAGGAGTGTAAAACCAGTCTGCTTCCTCAGGATTAAGAGTTCTAACAGGGCTGGAGAGGAGGAATCTGTGCATGAAAATCTCGGCCGCAAACATGTGGTTGAGGCATCTGGGGTCCTTCTGAAGGATTTTCTTGTTATACTTGCTTGGTAGCTCATACACATAAACTTTCAACCTTCCTACTGGATTGTCTTCCAATACATCACCAGCACTTCCTGTTATCATTAATCAGTAAATTCCATTTGGTTATACATACACTTTAGTGGGACTTTGGTTTATTTGGGTTTTTCAAATTGAAAATGAGGTATAATAAAGGAAGAACTAGGAGCATAATTGAACATTTTTCTAGAAAAGCATACATAAACTTTAGAACTAAAAACTTTTTCAGAGGTGGCAAATAAAATAATATTGGGGCAACACAATGTATAAATTGAAGACAAATACTCAATGGAAACGCATTGGGCCAGGGTTGCTTCCTGTATCATTCTTCCATTTTAGTTCCAATCTACTCAAGATAATTTGTGTGAAATATATATATATGCATTGCGCTTAAGATTAATTTATACAGAACTAATTAGTCGACAAAAATATATCAGTATCCTTTTAACTTTTTAACAATTAGTCAACGCAAAATTAGCAACAAATGGAGCAACTAGACGCAAAAATGCTAACTTCATACAATTCTAGTCCACATTAGAACAACAGCTTAGAGACAAAGTTCAAGTGAAAAGAAAAGAAAATAAAATAGATAAATAAATAAATAAATAAACACACGCAAAAAATTACATACCTGAAATTCTCTCGGTACGGACATCACGATGATCAGCATGGATTCCGAGAGAAAAAACAGAAACTAGTAGAAGAAGCAAAACCCACATGCAAATATTCCTCATTTTGTCCAATGCCGGTTGGTTGGTTGAGAAGAAGAAAACGAGAAATGGCCTGTGAGTGGCAGAGAGGGTGTAAGTCTAATATATATACAAAATAATTTTAATATATGCAAGTTTGAAGAAATTATAAGATGGTTGGGACGTCGTGTGGGTAGTAGTTGAGACTTGAGAAGCTTTCTTAGAGTGAAGGTCTTTGTTTTTGTTTTTTCTTTTTTTTTTTCTTAATTTTAATATGATGAAATATGAATGGAATAACAAAAATGGAGGTTTTCATTTCAGGTAGTCGGAAATTGCTTTAAGAAACGGGGAAGATTCTTTTGTGTCTGTCTCTTTCTTTTTTTATTGGTTTAAAAGGTTTAAAACAGAAAATGTTTTGATATGTAATTTTGCAGCAAACAAACTGTGAAAGCTTCATTTGCTTTGCCAGTTTGATGACAAGTCCATCTCACTCGCAAGTCGCAACAAAATTGCTCCTCCTCTATTTGATTAAAAAAAACGACGTATTCTCTCCTAATCGGTTCAAAAGATACGACATATTATTATTATTATTATTATTTTATAAAAAATTAAAGAGTACGTGTTATCGTTACTCGTTTGCGTTGCGTGTAAACGGAAGGAACAGGGAGTTTTTGTTTTAAACGCATGTCGTTTATCCATAGTTAAACGAATATCGTTTACTTGTATGTAAACGACATGTCGTCCAGTTAGAATTAAACGACATGCTTCCACTTGTATTATTTATCTTAAAACGACATGTTAACTGTTCATTTAGCTTCAAACAACGCGTCGTTGAGTTCAAGAATTTTCAATAACAACCCTCCAAAAAAAAAAAAAGAGAAGATATTCAATAACACAAAATCGTCCGTCATAAAGTTTAATTAAGTTTGTGCATAGTCCTCTTAAATTTTTTGGAGGAAAACCTTCAAGTTGGATGATAGTTTGACTATTTTAAAATATAATAATTCAACGAAATTTGATAAAAATATGATTGTTGAAATATATATTCTAGTATTCTGTAGACTATAGATATTTTCGTAACAGCTAAAGAAATTTCATATTATTAAGGAGGGAGAGAGAGAGAGAGAATCTTATGAAAATTTATTCTGAGGCAGATGCATATCAATTTCGGGTCACTTCAAAATGAAGTGAATGGACAACGTAGGGAGTAATGGGACTGGAAATTGAGGTTCACACACAGTATGATTAGATCCCCATACATACATACATACATTCATACATACATACATACATTCATTCATACATACATACATATTGGAAAAGGACTAGTCAAAAAAATGATGCCCCAAACCATCACCAACCAATCCATCACCAATTTTTTTCTGCACAGCACAAGGACCAGAACCCAGGCAGGCTTATGAAACATATATTAGCTTTTGAAATTTCAACCCCTTATGCGTTAAAAAAAAAAAAAAAAAAAAAAGAGAAAAAAGAAATATATATATATATAAGAGTAACGTGCCGAAATTCGGGTGGATTGCACATTGAGGTCGGTGGGCACAGCTGAGCTAAATTTAATTGACCTCAACTGCCTTTTCTTTCGTTTGTCCAATTATCAAAAAAAAAAAAAAAAAAGTCTCTCCTTTCGTTTATTTTTCTTCTTCCGCGTTGTCTTGTCTGAGGCTTCACACTTGAGAGCATTATGGTTATTCTATATAATTTTAATTAATTAATTAATTAAGAGAGAGAGAGAGAGAGAGAGAGAGAGAGAGCAAAAGCAATCGGAATTCGTCGGAGGAGAGATCATCCTGAATCTGGGAGTGGAAGCAAAACATGGACCAAGACGACATCAACCATGTCAATACAAACGACAGAGACAGAGACAGTAATGACAACGGAATAAATGATCATGAAACCAATAACAGAAGCAGCATCGTCGTCGTGGGCTCCGACTTCAATGAAATCGAGAAGAGTAAAGTTGCCATTTTGAAAGCTCTCCTCCAAAGAGAAGACCCTTCTTCGTCCCAGGTTTCATTCTTTTTCTTTTTCTTTTTTTTTTTTCCTTTTCTCTTTTATTATTATCATGTATATATGTTTCTTCCAAGTCCAATTTTTGGTTTTAGTTGTTGTCGTTTGTGTTATGAGTCACGATAATGATAAAACGACAGGAAGTGGATGATTATGAGCTAAGACGGTTCCTGAGAGCGAGGGACATGGACATAGAGAAGGCATCAAACATGTTCCTAAAGTACAGGAGCTGGAAGAAGTCGTTTATGCCGAACGGCTCCATCTCCGCCTCGGAAATCCCACAACAAATCTCTCACGACAAACTCTTTATGCAAGGCTTCGACAAGCAAGGCCGTCCCATTGTTGTCGTTTTTGGTGCCCGGCACAAGCCCGGCAAAGTCGACGACTTCAGACGTATCCTTCACCTATCTAACTACTTTTAACCATTTTCAATTATGCATATTCATTACACCCGCATTGCATTGCATTGAGTATTATTGGTTTTTTTTTTTTTTTTTTTTTTTTTTTTGGGGGGTTTTTTTTTTTTTTTTAAAAAATATGTGCCAGGTAACTCAACTACTCACTCTTCTCTTGTTGGCCACTTTTCTTTTCCTTTTTTTTTTTTTTGTTTTGTTTTTTTTGTTTTTAATGTCTGTTGATAAAGGGGCGACTATAGGTTAGGTAGTTAGAAAATGAGGTGCAAATCCTGGTTTTTAATAGGTTGATGGGGTGAATTAGAACCGGTCATAGTGTTAAGTTGAGCATGTGACATGAATATTAAGCCGGTCAATATTCCAGATTGCGTCTTAGTTTTCTTCCTTTACTTAGGGGTAACAATAAGGCCAAATTATTCAATCTATTTAGACAACCTTACGATCCAATCCAATCAAATTTCAACCTATATTGGATTGGTTGTAATATTTAGCAATATAACATTTGTGGCGAAATCCATTGGATACCTACTGATGCTCGTCCCTCTATCTTTGGTTGGTCGACGTAACTTGAGGCTTTGAGCAGATGACCTTTTTTAGTTCATGATACAGTTTCTTGTATCATTTGTTTTCAGTACAAACAATCTTGAGTTCCTTTTCATTTCCGTCCCATGTTTGATGGAACATTATCCATGATGGTTTGCAAATGTTCCAGAATTCCAAGAAGCGAGGAAAAGTTTACATCCATTGCAGATCTTCAAGGATGGGGATATTCTAACAGTGACATTCGAGGATACCTAGCAGCTCTTTCAATTTTGCAGGTTTGTTTCACTAACAAGGTGCCATAAATTATACATGAATTTAAGATATTGTTCCAATTGCATCAGCATGCTAAACATGTATAGGCAACTAGAACAGACACATTTTAGAATTAACCAAGTCGTAGTAAGGAACTAACTAGTATGAAGTGAGTTTATATATGAATTTTGTTGGACAGGATTGCTACCCTGAAAGGCTTGGCAAGTTATTTATAGTTCATTCGCCTTATATATTCATGACTGCTTGGAAGATGATCTACCCATTTATAGACAGCAATACCAAAAAGAAGGTAATGGCACAAAGAAAACTCTTTTTGTATTAAAACATTTTTTCTAACCATACCAAATAAGGACTCTCAATCTAACTTCTCACAGATAATGTTTGTGGAGAACAAAAAGCTCAAGTCCACTCTGCTAAGCGAAATTGATGAGAGCCAACTCCCGGAACCATATGGAGGCAAACTACCATTAGTTCCCATCCAAGACTGTTGACCTCTTCAATCGGTTCTTTTCCTTTTTTCCCCACCTTTTTTTTTTTTTTTTTCAATTAGTAGGCGTACATTATAACACTATATAACAGTGAGAGGACAAAGTTGGTTCCAAAAGGGCATATATTATTTGGTTCGAAAGGGCCTATATTATCTGTCACACCACAGTTTGAGATCATAGATTAATTATTATTTGTAGGATTTTTTCCCTGCAGTGGAAACAATTTGAGTTACTGATCCATGTAAATCTTACATTTCTCGTCAGCAAAACACATGTTGAAATTTTCATAGATGGTCTCTATGCGAACGGAGTTGTCCTACTCCCTGACGGTGTCTTCCTCTCTGTGGGAAGTTGTATAGCCCAAGGTCTCAAGAATAACTTTGCCGAGAACAAATCTCGTCTCCCGTAAATTTCCCTCCCTAAGCAAGTGGCAATCAATATCAAAATTCTCCCCTCTTCTCACAGCATCCAATATGTTTCGCCAGCAATTCAAAAACTACCGCAGCATCTTGCCCTACATTCTCTGGTATAGAGACCTGAAATGTTTTGTCATTTGATGAGACAATTAGGCAAAAGGACTGTACAAATAAGCAGGTTGAAATAATATTACAAATTACGTATTCTTACCAAACCAGAGCATGGGGAAGTTGAGTAGCCGCACATTGATTCAAAAAGACTCTCAGTGTCGGTTAAAACATGTATAGAATCTTTCACAAGAGTAGCCAAGCCATAAACTTCTTCATCTGATTTAAATGTGAAGTATCTCGAGAGCTCGGGTGCAAAATTAACTTTGACTTGATGAGCATTTTCGCTCGCAAACCTAAAACCTTCTTTCTAGTCTCCATGATATAAGATAGAAGCAAAAGCCAAAACTACAAAAGCATCTTGAGTCTGCAATTCCATTTGGATAATCATGGATTTCGTTCGAGAAAGGGCCATGTAAATAAAGTGACAGCATCTGCTTAAAAGGAGAGCCTTTTGTATCCTCAGTCATCTTCTAAGAAAGATACCTGTTAATTACTTAATTGTGAAGTCACGGTTCAAGGTGCTTCGTTGAATCTCCAGCGAAGGAATGGCATGATTCCACATGTTTTTCTCGCCTCGGAGAAATCAGACCATTCTTCTCCTCCGTCTTGTGCGGGCTCTGTGAGGAAACTAGAGACCTGTTTCATATATCAGACGAGTAGGTAACAAGTTTGAAATGATACAAAGTGCAAAACTGCAAAGAAATATTATGTAGTGCGTGCAGCAACAAACCTTCATGATGGACCGTACAAATTGGGAATCTTTTCCCAAGAACAGTTACTCTATCAAAAAAGTCCGGGATCTACAACAAGATGAGGGTAATGAACGACAAACTTTGAACCATGTAACACGATGCATTTTACAGCAACCTAAATAAATAAATATATACACACACACACATCTTAAAGCAACACTAAATTACCTGGTCATTAGTAGCAGAGGTGACAACATGGGGTTTTGTTAAGAAGCCAATGTCTAACGCTTCCACCCACCAAGTGTTAAAACCTGGATTGTTTTATTATTTTAATGTCAAGTCAGTTACAGAGATTCTTCCATATTGAAGATTTAGGCATTATTCAGTTAGAATTTGCTGATAAGAAGTTTGTTAGAAGTAATTAGCATTCAAGCATTTATGAATTTGTTTTTAATCAGTTATATATATATATATATATATGTATGTATGTATGTATGTATGTATGTATGTATGTACAAACACAGACACTAGAGTGTACTGTGCACATAAAAGGACTTCTTCTCAAATTAATTGTACCTTCATACCATAGACATCTCATGACATACAAGCATTCTGGCTCTAACCCAAAAGTCCTCGAATCCACAATATTCCATTTCTTCATTTCATGGATCGTGGCTAAAATAAATAAGTAATGTACTTGAGCAAATTTAATTGACTACATTTCACCCAAAAAATAAAATAATTGACAAAAAAAAAAAAAAAGCAAACCTTGTCATGGTGCAAAAAGTAGTTAGTAACTATGTATGTAAGTATCACGTATGCGAGTAACAAAAAATGATGAGCTCATTTTGCAATAAATTTGAGGTCGCATTCTGAATATATACACCCAAAAAAAAAAAAAGGGCAGTTAGAGAATAGAGTTTGAGAAAATATGCGTCAAAGGAAAGAAACCCATTGTTGAGTAAATAGCAGGCGGAGGCGGAGGTAGGAGGAGAACGACGTCATTGCCATAGGAAAATCGAAAATACCCAAAATATCCTTAATACCCTCCATACCATTTCTTGGTGAACACTTAAAAATACCCAAAATATCCTTAAATACAAAAAATAATAAATAATAAATCTTTAAATAAAAATTAAAACAAAATAAAAAGAAACACTTCAATTTTTTTCTATACAAGAAAGTTTCGTTTTTAATTATTGGTTTTATTTTAAAAAATAATTATTGGTTTTTTTATTAAAAAAAAAATCTACTATGTGTTTTAAGCTTATCACAAAATCATAACTTCTATTTTGAATTATATTATTAATTTTTATACCTTCAATTTTCAAATTGTTCTTAAAGTTAAACCCTTACCTTATATTTCTTAAATTTGTTCTTGTTTCCTTTTCTTTCTTTTCTTTTCTTTTTTCTTTTTTTTATTTTTTAGTTATATCTTTTTTATAGTCAAAATTGCAAATTAACAGAGAAAAATAAAAATTGAGCATAAATTGAAATTTTTATTTGTAAATATCCAATTCTAAATATAAAGTATGAATTTTTTTTGTAACCTTAAAAATGAAAGGAATAAAAATGAAAATCTTCCTTTTATTATGCATTTCTCATGTCCATCCAACTTATCGGTCGTGTTTGGAATTAATCTCGTTTTTATTTTTCACGTTTTTTACATTTGGCGCAATAAAAACAAAAAATGGTAATGAAAACGATTTTTTAGTTTAATGTAAAATGAGAAAGAAATGAAAAACGACTTTTAATCATTTTTCATTTTTTGTTTTCGTTTTCTCCTCTCTCGAGCAAAGAGAGAGACATTAATGAGTTTTTTTATACTGAAAATAATCTTTTGATAAAACTACCAAATACATTTTTAAAAATGATTTATGTCTGAGATTGAAAACGTTTTCATTTTCATTTTCATACAAAAAAATAAAATCATTTTGGAACGAGTTCCAAACGAGCCCATCATGTTGTGCTTCTTCTTGGACCTCTTTGTCTCAGACTTTGGCTGTGTTTAGAATTGATCTCCTTTTTATTTTTCACGTTTTTCGATAAAAAAAAATGAAAACGTTTCTAAAACGGTATTTGGCGCAATAAAGACAAAAAACGGAAATAAAAATGATTTTTTGATTTAGTGTAAAATGATAGAGAAATGAAAAATTACTTTTAGTTGTTTTTTATTTTTTATTTTCATTTTCTCCTCTCTCGAGCAGAAAGAAAGAAAGACATTAATGAGTTTTTTATACTGAAAATAATCTCTTAATAAAACTACCAAACGTATTTTTAAAAATAATTTCTGTCTGAAATTGAAAACGTTTTCCTTTTTATTTTCGTAAAAAAACAAAATCATTTTGAAACGCAATTTAAACGCATCCTTTATCTTCCTATTTTTACAATAATATTCAGAGACGATGTTTTGGAGAGAACAAAAAGCTCATTCTACTCGGCTAAATGAAATTGATGAGAGCCAACTCCCGGAAACATATGGAGGCTTGAATCTGTCCCCTTTCTTTTTTGTATTTTTTCTTTTTTTTTTTCAAATTTTTCTGTTTAAATAGTAGGCCTGCCGTGAGAAATAGGACAAAATTTGGTTCGAAATGGGCATTTTCTGTACGCTCACAGCCTCACACCACATTTTGACTTTGAGATCATAAATTATTTGTCTAATGCGTTTTCCTGCAGTGAAATTAGTTTTGGATTATTGATCTATGTAAATCCTATATTTCTACTCATTTAACAAGTCAGCTTCATCTCTCTGTTTTCTTCTTACTATTTTGCCAGCTACGCAGTTATTATCACTTCCTAATAAGATGGAAAATCTTGCATTTAACTGGTGGTGGAGGTAAGAAAAAGAAAACCATCTCTGCTTTCAACCCATGAGGATCGAGACCAAATAGAATTCAAATTTTTTATTGAACACCCAGATCAACAAACCTCTGGAAGCAAAGTGAAAAAGAGTTGGTTTTAAAAACAGCACTATCCAGCTTTAATAACTCCTATGATCACTGGAACTACCAATTTGAGTTAAATAGCTCAAAAAAAAAAAATCAGTTGTGTATTATTCAAGACAAACGACACCTGTCCTGAACCGGACAGCAGATACAAAATTTGAATAATTAAAGCATGTCCCAACAGGCAAAAATAAGAAAGTTCTAAACTTTCAAGTTCTCCTCCGATACGGAGAAATGTATCATTTATGAAATCTCATAAAAGAAAAACTGCTCCAGAAAATGATCCTTCTTTATCAATTCTCACCCAATGAGCAGCTTGTTCTCGCTCAAGAAGCTGTAAGTGGGTACCTCTAGATTGTATGGTGCAGGCCCCTTGCGGATCCTGCCAGAAATGTCATAGTGCGAACCATGGCACGGGCAAAACCAACCACCAAAGTCACCAGCATTTGGCAAGGGGATGCAACCCAAGTGAGTGCAGACCCCAATAACAACAAGCCACTCCGGGTTCTTAACCCTCTCCGAGTCCTCTTGCGGGTGACGAAGGGAGCCAACATCGACGCTATTGGCCAAGTTGATGTCATCTTCAGTTCGACGCCTGATAAAAACCGGCTTTCCTCGCCACTTGACTGTAACAGTAGTGCCGGTCTCAATGCTGGACAGGTCAACCTCTACGGAAGCAAGTGCAAGGACATCTTTACTGGCAGACATGCTGAGAACAAACTTGAGGATCAAAAGCCGGATCAAGGAGGCATAGACGAACCTCCCACCTGTTAGGACAAAATAGGCAAATGCGCGCTTGCTGGGGTCACCAGGTGGATAACGTTCATGGTTATGCTCATCATACACGATTTTTGAAGTGGGGTTCTTCACGGCTGCAACAGTAGCTGGAAGTTCAGAGATCGCTCCAATATCATGTCCAGGAACAAGAGCTTCACAAGAAAATCCTGAATACCATGTTTCCCCAAAAAGATGCATCACGAGGCAAATTACTAATCAGCTAGAAACACGTTACTATATTCTAACTTGACTTTGAAAGAAACAAGTTATGAATTACGCACATAACCAAGCAGAAACTTATAAGATCATAAAGAGCCAGTTACATAGGAAATGAAAAGGAGTGTTTCAAGACTCATTAACTTCTGTGATACATATGTGCCACAGGAATTTTCTGGATACACAAATTGTGTCACGCAGATTGCATAAATGCCAAAGGTACCTACTCTCTTCATGTTTAAGCTCGCTGAAATTTCAGCCAGCCTAAAAGCGAACGGATAAAATAAGGAAGCCAAATCACAACCCTAAAACTCCAAAACTCCAATCATTATAACCGCAGCAATAAACAATAGGAAAGCACAAAGATCCTTATTGGAAGTTGAAAAATCAATAGAAAAACCAAAAGCATAAGAAGTTTCAAGAAAAATCACAGAATAGTCATTCAAATTCCCAATTCAATCGACAAATCACAAATTTACATCCCTAAGTTTCCACCTTTCGATACAAAGACCAACCATTTTTCAATTTAATAAATCAAAAAAATAAATAAACAACGAATTTTGTTAATCAATTGAATGAATGAAAACAAAAATCGTAAGCATTGGGATCAAGGGAAAACCCCGTAAATAAGAGGGAGAGAGAGAAAAAGACCTCTGAGAAAAGCAGAAAGAGCGTGAGGATTGAAAGAGGAGGAGAAGAAGGAGGGAGATCTAGAAGAAGAGGAATGGCGATCATCTCTTGGATTGGGAGATATGAGAGAAGAAGCTGAGGCTGTTGTTGTCTGGAGAGGCCTCAGCCATGGAATCGCTGACGACGACAATCTCTTCCCTGCAATTCGCAGCATCTTTCTTTTGATTCAGATTCTGATTTGGATTTAGATTTGGATTTAGGGCTTCTTCTTCTTCCTCCTCTTTTTCTCAGGTTCAAGCCTCCAGAATGATTGAACAAACGATGAAGATGGAACGATGCGATTTTACTTCCCAACGCAAAAACAACGACGACAAGGACCAAAAACAAAGAGCGTTGTTTTTGGGAATTCCAAAACGATGTCGTAAAGGTTATGCCGCTGCCGTGGTATTGCCAATGGGTATGGGTTATGAATGAGTGAATGGTAAAATTCACGCTCAGTATAAAATTCTGTAATTTTCTTTTTAAATTATTTTATTTTATTTTTACTAATCAAAAAAGCATTTGGATAACATGATCCTGCTATCTCGACTTAGTATGGGAGTCATAATAATATTGAGGAATTAGTATCCCAAAACATTTCGAACTTGTAATAATTGACTATATAAATTCACTTGGTTCAGAATTTTTTAATGACATCTCTTTATTTCTGCTTTTATTTCTTTCAGACGCTTGATTAGGAGTAATATTGCTATGGAAGAAGATACAGATATGAAATCTCTAGAACGTCAAGCGAGGAATTTTCTTAATAAGATTAAGCTTTGTTCTCAAAACGACAATGAGAATATGTACAAAAAGTTTCTACAAGCTTTGAAATCCTTTTGGAAGGGACATGTAGATCAAAGACGGGTTTGTGATGATCAAGAAAATTTTTGCTACTCGCCCTAATTTGTATAAAGATTTCAAAAGGCTTTTCTTGAAACAATCAATGGCTACCAAGTCGTCAGTTGAGGTCTCGAACTACGAAACTTGCACCCCAAATTATCGACTTTTACCCGAGAAGGATCAAACAAGTAAGGTCAAATCAGATCGTGACAGCAAAGGATTGAATGATCAAACAAGTGAGGTTGAATCTAATGAGGATCAATTAAGTAAGAAGGAAGAGGACAAATTGATGGCCGAGATTTGTAGGGATGTGTTGAACGTGCAGTGCATTATGATAACTGCCAAATTCACCTCTAAATATATTGAACAAAATGACTCGGAAAAAGTATTAAATCATTTAGAGGATGATAGATATGAAATTGAGGTTTTTTACGAACGCATGAAATTAGCTGCTAAGAAGGCAAAGGAGTTGTTGGCTAAGCTCCAAACATTAGAATATGATGAGTTGGATATTCAAGAATCTATCGATAAATATCTATCTCCTATAAATCGAAGACGCATTGAATAAATATACGGCGTATGGGGCTCGAATACGATAGCAATGTTACGCGAAAAGCCATCAAAAACCTTGCCCAATATAATTCATCGGTTGAAGAATAAAGAAAAAGAATGTGCATCTATTTTAGAGGAGTATATAAAAGTTAATACGTAGTTTTTCTTCAACAATTGAGTTAGAAGCTAGTAGTTTATTTGTTTTTTTTTTTTCATTTTTTTATGCATATATGTGAATGATCCATTAATAAATTGCAATTTGATTCATGTAATGATTTCAAGCTGCCTTTCACTGTTAATGGTTAATTTGAACTATCAAAATGACTCAAATGCCCTTATAGATAAAAAAACGTTCTTTAAAGACAACCTATTTTTAAAAGAAAACTCTCATTAAAAAATAATAATAATAATAATAATAATAATAATAAAAATAAAGAAGAAGAGGAAAAAAAAAATATCAACACTTTAGCTTAGCTCCTCCCTTAAAACCGATCTCTCTCTCTCTCTCAATGTCTCTTAACATCCTCCGGCCAGTTACCTTTCCATTAAGAGCACCCTCCAAACAAAAACAACCTTAATAGGCAAGAACTGTAGGCCTCAAAACGACACCACCTTGGAGGTTTCCTCGAACATCCTGAGACTGGTCTGGTAGTTCTCTGCGGACGAAGGTGAGCCGCCGGGTGGTTAAGGGGGCGAGAAGGGGCAGCTGAGCCTGAAGGCAACCATTAACTGCAATTATGAAATAACTCTCTTCCTCTTTATTTTCTCCTATTTTCCATCCGCCACTCGTCATCCCAACACTTGTGTGCCCATCTTTCTTTCACCTCTGATTTTGGAAACATTTGCCCAGATCATAAAAATAAAACATTTTTCTGGTTGGATTAAATGCCGAAATCTAGGCTGATTACATGGGTTTTACCCAAATCTTGGGATTTACTCCAACTCCACCGTTGCCAAGAAGCAACTATACCAAATGGACAATCGTTAATTCTTTCCGGGTGGAAGGACAAGCATTAATTTTTACCTTCTCAGACAATCATCTCCATGATTCCTTCATCAGTCAACCATAAAGATGGATCTTTTTACTTTAAAAAAAAATTTAAACCAAGAACAGGAGCCTAATTAATCAAGTTGCAATTTAGATTTTTAAAAGTTTAAGATTGATTTTCATTAAGTAAAAATGAGGGCTAGTAGATTTTTTTTTCTCTATTTAAAGAGCCCGTTTGGTTCATAGATTAGAACTATGAGATTAGAACCATTTTCAATTTACGTGTGTTTTCGATTTACTCTAATGAGACATATCTTTGGCATTTGTGACTTGGTCACATTAGCCTTAACAGGATACAAATGTTGGTAAATGATGGACTTTTAAGTTCTTTAAAGGTTGAGTCCTTGCCCCAATGTGAATCTTGTTTGGAAGGTAAAATGACCAAAAGACCATTTGGGTCTAAAGGCAATAGGGCTGAAGATGTTCTTGAACTTGTCCATAGTGATGTTTGTAGTCCCATGAATATCAAGGCAAGAGAAGGTATGAGTATTACGTCACTTTTATTAACGATTACTCAAGATATGATTATGTGTACCTATTGCGCTACAAAAGCGAAACTTTTGATAAATTCAAGGAGTTTCGAACTGAAGTGGAAAAGCAACTAGGTAAACCCATAAAGGCACTTCGATCCGATCGAGGTGGAGAATACCTCTCTGATGAGTTCACTGGATACTTATTAGAGAATGGGATTCTATCTCATTTAACTGCACCTGGCACTCCACAGCAGAATGGTGTAGCTGAGAGAAGAAATAGGACCTTGTTGGACATGGTACGGGTCATGATGAATTATTCGACATTGCCTATATCTTTTTGGGGATATGCTTTACAAACTGCATGTTATCTTCTGAATAACGTGTCAACAAAGTCGGTTCCTAAAACTCCTCACGAGTTGTGGACGGGCAGGAAGACATCTTTGAACCATATTCGCATATGGGTATGTCATGCACATGTCCTGGACAAGGAAGCGAACAAGTTGGAAGCACATTCAGAAGTGTGCATTTTTATAGGTTATCCGAGAAGGACGAAAGGGGGTTATTTCTATAACCCCAAGGAAAATAAAGACGTGATTTCAACGAATGCAACATTCCTTGAGGAAAGTTACATGAACGACTTTAAGCCTCGTAGCAAAATGGTGCTTGAGAAAATATCAAGTGACTTGGTCATACCGATTGTTCCTTTGGAAATCGATCCAATCAGAGTAGAAAAGGAAACCCAACAACAACCTAAGGGGCTTCGGCGTAGTGGGAGGATCAGACATGAACCTGAGAGATTCGTGGCTAATGGGGAAACCTTTTTGGCAGAATCTCTGGAACATGACAGAGATCCTTATACTTATAAAGAAGCTATGGAGGATGTTGATGCAAACCTCTGGACAGAAGCCATGAAAGCTGAGATGAAATCTATAGATTTTAATCTAGTCTGAAAACTTGTAGATCTTCCTGATGGGATTAAGCCCATTGGGTGTAAATGGGTCTACAAGAGAAAGAGAAATGCAGAAGGAAATGTCGAAACCTATAAGGCTAGACTTGTAGCTAAGGGATACACACAAAAGGAGGGAATCGACTACAAGGAAACCTTTTCGCCTGTAGCCATGCTTAAGTCCATCCGCATTCTCTTATCCATTGCGGCTGCTCTCGACTACGAGATCTGACAAATGGATGTCAAGACGGCGTTCTTGAATGGCCATCTTGAGGAAAGTATCTATATGATACAACCAGAAGGCTTTGGGGCTAAAGGTCAAGAGGGAAAAGTTTGCAAGTTGCTGAAATCCATTTATGGATTAAAGCAAGCTTCCTGTTCTTGGAATAAAAGATTTGACCAAGTGGTCAAGACTTTTGGATTCCAACAGAATATGGATGAACCTTGTGTTTATAAGCATATTCAAGAT
>NW_010362325.1:35754-37550 GCF_000414095.1 Morus notabilis
GTCAAAGTTTGGCTTACCAAACAGTTTGACATGAAGGACTTAGGAGAAGCTAATTATGTTCTGGGCATTCGAATCTTAAGAGATCGAAAGAACAAAATGATAGCTCTCTCTCAGGCTTTATACATAGATAAAATTCTCGAGAAGTATGCAATGCAGAATTCCAAGAAAGGTGGGCAACCATCTAGGTCTGGAATTACTCTTTCGAACAATGATTGTCCCAAGACATTTGAGGAAAGAGAATACATGGCAAAGGTACCTTATGCTTCGGCGGTTGGGAGCCTCATGTATGCAATGCTTTGTACTCGACCAGACATTTATCATGCGGTCGGGATTGTAAGTCGATATCAGTCAAATCCAGGACCTAACCACTGGGTAGCGGTCAAACATATATTTAAGTATCTTCGGAGGACTAGAAATTATATGCTGATATATTCCGGGGAGGATTTGACACCTCTAGGATTTACAGATTCAGATTTTCAATCCTGTCTGGATTCTAGAAAATCGACTTCGAGTTTTGTCTTTACTCTGGGAGGTGGTTCCGTTGTTCGGAGGAGTGTCAAGCAAACTTGCACTTCTGACTCAACGATGGAAGCCGAGTATGTGGCAGCTAGTGATGCTTCAAAAGAAGTAGTGTGGCTCCGTAAATTTCTGATGGATATTGAAGTAGTTCCTGGTGTGGATAAGCCATTGAGACTATACTGTGATAACAGTGCGGCAATAGCTAACACCAAAGAACCAAGATATCAAAAAATGAGTAAGCACATAGACAAGAAGTATCACGTGATAAGAAGCTTTATTGAAGAAGGACATGTGAAAATTTGCAAGATCACGTCGGAAGATAATATGACTGACCCGTTCACGAAGGCCCTGTCGGCTAAGGTCTTCAAGAAGCATGTCGAGGCTATGGGGATGCGTAGCATGTCACATTTACTCACTTAAGTGCAAGTGAGAGATTGTTAGCATTTATGCCCTTAGAAATAAATGTAACAATATTCTTTGAGACATTTTAACTATTAATAAAGATTTGTTTATTTCATATATCTATGTATTGTCCTCTTTATGTTCATAATAGTTAAATGTATGATAAGCAAACTGAAAGTCTGAGACTGTCATTCTAAATCTTTAGGTCGTGCATGTAATGTGAAGAACATGCGGAAGACAAGAATCTAAAGATGATAGTCTAAATCTTATGATCCACAATCGAGAGAATAAAGTTGGGCGCTTTATTCATGTTAAGATTGTTATGTCGTCTACTTCCTAACGGAGACAGCTTGTCTTGGTCGTCGGAGGTGGGACTCCATGGGTGGAGACATTGATATAGTTTCTAATGGTGAAATCTATATTGGATAGGACCAAAGTTGAATTATTTTAATTAATAATTTTGTTTGAATAAAACAATTCACTTTTGACGAATTATATGTTGTCATCTTAATCCTGAGATGGATGATGAACCTGTATACTTGACTTGTATCCTTTGATGTACTAAAGGGAGACATCCTGACATTATGTAAAGGTATGCTTGCCGGTACATTGGGGGTATGACTCGTGTATGCGTAGATTCGTTATTCATAGATAGTGGAATCCATAGCTCCTATAGGAAGTCAATGATATCCACTTATCCATTATCAGTGGATTGGAAAATACGAGCACTCGGCCATTAGACTACTCTGTGTTATCTAATGGTTTACTGTTTGTAATTGTACGAATAGTGTTTTTCTGATGTTATGATAATGGAATATAAGATAAATGTAATCGGGAAGGTAAAACGGAACTAGACCTCAAGTCAATTATGGATA